>NC_092313.1:42478794-42781824 GCF_036785885.1 Coffea arabica
TTTCAATTGTACTTAATATTTGAACCTGGTTTGCTTCATAGCTGAAAAGATCTTTGAAAAGATATTAGTAACATCCATTTGTTTTGTAAATATCAAAAGTTAGGGACTAAGATTAACAATCTCCCTCCTTTTGATGATGACAAAACAATGGATGGAGATAAAATAATTGAGCCAAAACTCCCCCTCACTTAATGCATCCAAAAAGTTTTAAGTGCTAACTCCCCCTCAGGATAACTCCCCCTTACACATTTATCATATTACATTTTCTGGCATTTCAACATAATCTCAACATCCATTTCTCTCCCTTTTTGTCATTATTAGATGATTTTAACAACAATGTCAGCAATCCAATATCAAAAATCAAATCCACATCAACATCAGAAATCATACGATCAACAACCAATCAGAATTCAAGTCCATCAGAAATCAAGTCCAATATCCAATCCAAATAGAAAGTATCCAATCCAATATACCACAGCAAACTAGAAATGCAACCCAAACACAAGCACAAAAAATTAATATCAGAAATCAGAAGAAGTACCAAACAGAGGAATACTATAGCAAATTAACTAGAAACCGTTAAAGTTACCTAATATCTACAGTATAGAGTACTTGAAATGTCAAAATACAAAAGATGCAAATGTCTACTATGAAATGCCATCTTAAAAATGAAGTGCAAGTGCCTAAAGGTGCCTAAATGGTGATGTTAAACGATCTAGGTCTCCTCTTTGCTAGGCGAAACTGAGCAAGATCCACTTCTTCTTCAATTTTCTCATCATCATCATTGGCTTCAGTTGCAGGAGCCTTGCCCTTGTCCTGTGGTTGAGAGCCTGAGGCATGAACTTCATGAGTGAATTCAGTTTGTGGCCCTTTATCCTGTGGATCAATTGGCTCAGTCCGAAACTCCTTCTGATGCATATTTTCATCTTCTTGAGAAACATGAGGCACAAGCAGATTTCTTTTGTCTATAAAAGTGGCTTGTTACTCAGGTGACATGGTCATCATCAGACCATTTTCAAGAAAGAGAATGTGTTATTTGAGATTTTCAAGCAAGAAGATGACCTCATGAGTGGATGAGGAAGGCTGAGTGGATGATTTCCTGGGATGGATGGTAAAGGGTGAAAGATATTGAGACTGATTTCGGGGAGTTCTAGGGGTGACAGGGATTTTATGACGACTCTATGTCCTATACTCCAAAACAAACTCTTTGTAGCACCAGTGACCATCAAAAAATCTAAGATTTTTCTTTCAAAATAAGCTTTTGAAAAGATGGTGGATGCACCCTCTTTTGGTGACACTCCAATGAAAGGAATCTTAAAGTGAGCAAAGATTGGAATTAAAAATTTTTAATAGGAAAGTTTCCTACGGCTATCAGTGCTGATTTTGAGCAGGAATTTGCACATAACAAAGCCGAAATCAATTCGGATCTTTTCAAGAAAGCAATAAACAAGTAAGGCTTCATTTTGTTGGCATCAGTCCTATCAGTAGGAACCAACAAATTTGAAATTATTGAAAAGATGATTAAATTTTGGGAACTGAGATCCTCCAATTTTACCTCAGTAAGAGTGTTAAAGTGTGTTTGAAAATAAGTCATCAGTTTTGCAATATGAAAATGATGATAGGCAGAAGGAAACTCTTCATAAGAGAAAAAATTTGTAATTTTTTTTAAAATCATATTCAATTTTGATTTTGAAAATAGTATTAACAATGTGAGGATTGAAAGCAATATCAACTAAATTGACTCGAGAAACAAAATCAGTGTGTGATCTATCTTTCCTAAGGTTAGCAAAGAATTGATAAAGCATATCAGGATAATAAGTGTTAGGAATGGTCAGAATGTGAGTCCCTTTTTGGAATTCAAAAAGTTTAAAAACTGGTTCAAGATCAAGCTTATGGAATTCATAAGGGAGAATGGCCCTCTGAATGATGAAGCCCTTCTGTGAAATTCATTCAAACCTCTCCCTGGCATCATCATCAATAAATTTGGGTAATGGAGTAGGCTCTTCTTCAGTTTGAGCGTCAGGTTGCATTCTGGCAGGACGTTTTCTCTTTCCACCGGTTGAGCAACAGTTGGTACCTCAATCCTTGTTCTTGGTAATTTCCTAGTGGAAGGCTCAACAGATGGTTCAACAGAAGGCTCAGTAGTTTGCTGCTCCTCAGTTTGAGCAGTTCGTTTCTTTCTGGTAGACTGGTTTCCTTTTTTACCTCGAGTTTCAGTTCCTTGTCTGGGTGATTTCGTGGTGGAAGGCTCGACAATTTCAATGTATTCATCTCTTAGCCGAGTAGTGCGTCCGGCACTAGCAGATCCTCCTCTTACTCTAATCATGATGATATGCAAGATGTTTTTGATGTAGAGAGTGATGAAAATATGTATGAGATGGACTAAGATTGCAGTATGGGCTACAATGTATGTTTAAATCTTTCAGAAAGAGTGAATTTTGAGTGACTAGGGTTTCGGTTGAAAATTGAGATCTGTGGGGTAGTTGGCAGTTAGAGAAAGTTATGAGAGCTAATGAACGCGCTAAAGGGATGTGATGGTATTAGACAAATCAATTTCTTGGAACTTGTTCAGAGGAAAGATTAATTTTGAAATTTGAAAGTGGGAGAAGAGAAAAGAGTGCGTTCGAGACAACGGTTGAAAATGAACTAAAAGAAGGAGAGGATTGCTTTATAATACGCCTCTTTTGGGGGTCGGACGGCCCAACGAAGAGAAGCGTCCGACACTCTCGTCCAAACCAAAATTTTTCTGGAAAAGTGATAAGAACATTGTCGGACGTCCGTTCTAATGCATCAAACGTCCGATAAAGTGTAACCAAAGGATTTTTTACAAAATTTTTTCTGAAACGCCCAATCTTGTTCTCAAAAATACAAATTGATCCAGTGGTAAGGTTTTTGTAAGAATATCAACAATTTGATCTTTGGAGCAAACATATTGTACACAAATTTCACCCTTTTGGATAAGATCACGAATGAAATGATACTTTATGTCTATATGCTATGTCCTAGAATGTTGAATGAGATTTTTTGTCAAATTTATGGCACTTGTATTATCATATTACACAAGGACACAGTCATACTCCAATCCAAAATCATTTAAAGTACTTTTCATCCACATCAATTAAGCACAACATGCACCGGCGGCAACATATTCCGCTTCGGCCGTAGACAAGGAGATAGCATTTTGTTTCTTACTAAGCCAAGACACTAGACAATTACCAAGAAAGTGACATGTATTACTTGTACTTTTTCTATCTATCTTACATCCACCAAAATCAGCATCCGAAAAATCACATGAAGAAAATTCATGACATCTTGGATACCAAAAATCATAGTTCAAAATTCCCTTCAAATATCTAAGGATTCTTTTCATAGCAATCAAATGAGATTCTTTTGGACAAAATTAGAAACGAGCACACAAGCAAACAGCGAACATAATATCAGATCTACTTGCGGTTAAATAAAGTAAACTACCAATCATACCTCTATATTTCTTTTTATCAACTTTTATACCTTTTTCATCCTTGTCAAGTTTGGTAGATGTGCACATAGGTGTTCCAATTTATTTTGAATCATCCATTCCAAATCTTTTGAGCAGCTCCTTGGTGTATTTAATTTGATTGATGAATGTACCTTCTCAAGTTTGAACCACTTGGAACCCAAGGAAGAAATTCACTTCTCTTATCATACTTATTTCAAACGCTTTTTGCATAATAGTAGAAAAATTCTTGCACAAGCACTTATTAGTAGCACCAAAGATAATATCATCAACATATATTTATACAATTAAAAGGTCATTTGAACTTTGTTTAGTGAAAAGAGTGGTATCTACAATATCTCTTCTAAAATCATTTTCATTCAAAAAATCACTTAAACGTTCATAGCATGCTCTTAGAACTTGTTTCAATCCATACAACGCCTTTGAGAGATTAAACACATGATTTGGATATGTGTCATTTTCAAAATCGGGAGGTTGGTCAACATAAATCTTTTGATCAATAAAACCATTTAAAAAAGCACTTTTAACATCTATTTGAAATAATTTAAAATCCTTGTAACATGCAAACACCAAGAACATTCTAATTGATTCTAACCTAACTACGGGAGCAAATGTTTCGTCAAAATCTATTCCTTCTTCTTAAGTATACCCCTTAACTACAAGTCTAACCTTATTTCTCATAACTTCGCCTTTATCATTCATTTTATTTCTAAAAACCTATTTTGTGTCAATGATAGGATGATTTTGAGGTCTTTCAACTAATGTCCAAACTTTATTCCTCTTAAACTGATTTAGTTCCTCTTCCATAGCTAAAATTCAGTTTTCATCTTTCAAGACATCAACAATATTTTTAGGTTCAAAATATGAGACTAAGGCAAAATTATCCATCAATTGCTTAGCGGAGGAACGAGTTCTAACCTTTTCGGATGGATCACCAATGATAAACTCCTTCGGATGATTTTGAACAAATTTCCAAACTCTTGGAAGATCTTTAGGTGTACCAACATCCTTGTCATTTTCTTCCAATGCTTGATTCTCTTGAGAATCATCTTCTTTTGAATTATCTTCTAGTGGAGTATTGCCTTTATCATGAATTGTGAGTTTCTTAAGTCCTTCTTGAACACCTACATCATCATCCTCACAACAACTTTTGGAAATATCATCATAAGATTCATCAAATGTAACATGAATGGCTTCTTCTATAACAAGAGTCCTTCTATTATAAATTCTAAAACCTCTTTTGTTTTCACAATATTCCAAGAAAATGCTTTCATCGGATTTCTTATCAAAATTTTCAAGATGTTCCTTCATATTTAAAATAAAATACTTGCAACAAAAAATTTTGAATTTTTATCAAAAATCAACTCATAAGAGGATTTGTTCAAAATTGGTTTCAAGAGAACTCTATTCATTGCATAACAAGCCGTATTTACGGTTTCGGTTCAAGAATATTTTGGTAAATTGTATTCACTTAACATGGTTCTTGCGGCTTCTTAAAGAGTTCTATTCTTTCTTTCAATAACACCATTTTGTTGTGGAGTTCTTGCAATAGCAAAATTCATGAGTAATTCCATTATGATCACAAAATTCTGGAAAATCACAAAATTTAAATTCCGAGCCATTGATACTTCTAATTTTAATAATTTTCAAGCCAATCAGATTTTGAACTTTTGCAAATAGGGAAACAAAAATTTTAAAAACATCATCTTTGTGAGCAAGAAACATCACCCAAGTGTATCTAGAGAAATCATCAACAATAATCAAGCAATATCTTTTACCACCAAAGCTAGCAATTTGTGTAAGACCAAACAAATCAAGATGTAAAAGTTTCAAAGGTTTTGAAGTGGAAACACATTTCTTCGGTTTGAAAGAAACTTTAACTTGTTTTTCAAATTGACAAGCATTACAAATCTTGTCCTTTTCAAACTTAATTTTTGGCAAACCTCTAACAAGTTCCTTTTTGAAAATTTCTTTTAATAAATCCATGTTGAAATGACAAAATCTTCTATGCCACAATCAAGGGTTTTCATTTGCAACTTTAAGACATTTAAAACTAGAATAATCAATATTTTCAAGGATAACTACATAAATGTCATTCACTCTTTTTTTCTTGAAGATAATATTAAATTTTGAGTCAAGAACAAGACATTCATGCTTTTTGAATAACACAAACAGATTTTTATCACATAATTGACTAACACTTAATAAGTTATAACTCAAATTATCAACTAGAAGAATATTATGAGCAAAAATTTGACCATTCTTACCAACATCTCCTACTCCAACTGTTTTGATTTTATTATCATCTCCAAATGTCACTTTTTCACTTGATTTTGGCTTGACCTTGATGAATTGTGATGGATCACCAGTCATGTGTCTTGAACATCCACTATCTATGAACCATTTTAATTCCTTAACAATATTCACCAAGTTCACCTACACAAAAATTCACAAGATAATATTTGGTACCCTTTACTTTTTGGATTCTTGAGAATTAGCATTATATCTAACTATCCACATGCATTTCACGCCATTTCTCATATTCTTCCTTACATAACAATTACTCTTCGTGTGACCAATTTAGCAATAAAAACTACACATAATCAGCAAATTACTTGCATGGACAGGTTTAACAAATCTAACTTGCCTTTTCTTATAAATGGTAAATTCGTTATTCAACTTTTTCTCATGAGTGCCAAAATGAGGTTTTGATTCATTCTTTTGAAAACAGTTTTGTTTCTTGTGTTGAAACAATTCATTAAAATTATCCATTCTTCTTTTCAAATCCCCTTGTTCCTTTTTGAGTATCTCACAAAGTTTTATTTTTCTATCCAGCTCAAAGAGTAAAACAGTCTCATTCTTTTTGAAGTAGTCATTTTCAGCTTTTAACTTTTTATTTTGTTGAAAAAGATTTGCATTGTCTTGAAGTAAAAAAACTAATTTTCTGTTTTAGTTCCTTGTTCCTAATATAAGATTCTTTCAAACTATCATGTAATCTCTCAATGAAAGATGCAATATCATCATCAGATTCATCATCACTAACAGGTTGAGAGTTGCAAGTTGTTACCTCATCATCACCAATGGCCATGAAAACCATTTGAGCAGATTTTTCTTCCTCTTCAACATCACCATCCGAGTTGCAATCATTCCATGCGATTTGAAAGTTGTTGAACTTTGATTTTCGTTCATCTTTTCCTTCTTTTTTCTTCTTCATTGGGCACTCACTCATGTAGTGTCCAAGTTGGCCGCACTCAAAATATTTATCAGCTTACTTTTTATTTGCCTCTTGTTTTTCTTTGTTTCTTGCATTGTTGAACTGATTTGGAAATGAATTATTAGGTCCTTCTTTTCTGAATCTCCTTTTATTGAGGATTCTTTCGAAACTTCTTGTAATGAGAGCAATATCATTGTCATCAACTTGCACATCTTCTCCATCCAAGAAAGTCGAGTCATCTTTATCTTGAGAAACTTTTAGAGCAATGCTCATTCTCACTTTTGCATCCTCTTTCTCTTGCACCTTAGTTTTAAAGTTCAACTCATAAGAGGTTAGAGAATTAACAAGAGATTCAATAGACATAGAATTCAAATATTTAATCTCTTCAATGGCAGTCACCTTACTTTCTCAATCCTTGGACAGGGCATTCAAAATTTTTCTGTTTTTCTCACCTAGGGAGTAGTCTTTTTCCAGCACCTCTAAATCCTTAATGAGGTCATTGAATTTACAATATATCTTATTGATATTTTCATGAGATTCCATCTTAAATGATTCATACTTGGTAATTAGGATTGATTTCTTTTGTTCTCTCACATTTTCACTTCCTTCATGAATTTTTCTCAATTTATCCCAAATTTCTTTAGCAGACCTACAGCCTTTGCCTCTAATAGACTCATTTGAATCTAAAGCACTATACAACAAATTCATAGGCGTGGCATTCAAAGTAAGGTGGGTTCTATCTTTACCAGTCAATTCATTTCTGATTTTTGGTCTTGATCTGTGAGTAACATCATCTATTATAGAGACATCATATGGACCTTCATTAACAACAAATCACTGTTCAATATCAATAGATTGTAAGAAAATAATCATTCTTTCCTTCCAACTCACATAATTGGATCCATTAAACATTGGGGGTCTAATGACAGATTGTCCTTAAAAAAATATGGTATTGTTGGTTGTCATTTTACTCCAAAACCGTTTGAGCTTAATCTTTAGGAGATCAATTTCTGATACCAATTGTAAGGATTGAAGCCAACGTAAGAGGGGTGTGAATTAGGTATTAAAAACTAATTAGGTTATGAGACACTTTTTGGCTCAATATAAAATTTACCCTCTTTTCTAGATGACCACTCAATGGAACAGTTAACAAGAAAGCAAGATTGCTTGTGAGTAGATGTGAGGACTCGCAAATTTTCTTATATTAAATTCTTATTTTGAGCTCATTTAATTATTTACTTGGCCATTTACTCCGAATATTATTTTCTAACCTCTTGAGACCTAATTACATTAATCTATGACTTACTTATATTTTTAGAGTGGCTCGTTTCAAAAATTAATTTTTCGAAACCCGTTAAATGAAAATAGTGAATGCACGTTTGGGAACGATAACCGATTTAAGGGTACAATGACGTTGGAAAATTGGAGACTTGCACGATGGTTCTAAAATAGGTAATTTTAGATTTAAGTACTCAAGTAATAGTTAGTGGTACGATCGTTATAAGAATTTTTCGGAGATTTCACTCTATCGCGCTTAAAGTGGAGATACGCATTTTCACGCGCGCGATTAATTGAGGAACTTTAGACCCTTATTTTGGGGTAAGTAAGAGTGAATAATATTTATATGAATATAAGTGCATTAGAGGTTTAGTGCACTAGTGAAATAAACTCGAGAGGAATCGAGAACAAAACGCGCGCGTACGCGCACTATTCCTAGTTGACTTTTGAAACAAACTTTGGACAAATCTTAAAGTTTCTCACGGAAGCTTATCATCAGCAATTGCTCTTCTTTTTCTGCTCTCATCAGCCGAGCAACACAAGAGAAAAGAACACTCCAAGTTTCAACTTTCTCCTTCAAATTTCTCCATCAAACTTCCTCCGTTTCACTCCAAATTTCACACACACTTAGCTTAACACTTGGAGAGTTCATCTAGCTACAAAAAAAGGGAACTTTCCACAGTTTTCTTGGACCAAGAGAGGACCGAAATTTCTGCCTAGTTCATCAACCAAAGTAAGTAATGATCCAACACTCTAATCTTGGTTTGTGGAGGTTGTTTGACACTTATGAGTTTAGATATTCATGTGGGTGGTTTGTTATTGTTGGAAAATTTTGAATGTGGGCTCTATGAACTCCCACTTTTGGGTTGATGGCTGATGTGATGCTTGATGATGGATTTAATGTTGGTTTAGGGCTCAAAATGGTAGATTAATGGTGCATAGCTAATATACACTTCAAGGAGTGCATGAGGGAAAAAGTTCCAATTCTGCCCCTGTTTTGATCGTGCCCCTTTTTGCGAAATTTTGAGGTTGTAATGACTTATATATGATGTTTATATGTTGTATAGATAGTGTACCAAATTTCATTGAAAAATATTGAAATTTGGTTGGTCAAATGAATTGATTTCACAAAGTTAGTAAACCTGGAATTCTTCCCGAAATGCTCAGACCAGCTTTCTTGTTTCATCCATAACTCTATGCTCCGATGTCAAAATCGAGTGCCGTCAGTGGCATTTGAAACTATACATTCCCACCTTTCCAACGGTATAAAATTCACATTGTGGTTCCATGTATGTGAGTCGAACCAACCATTTAAAGTCAGCTGTTCTGTTTCTCTGTTTTCCTGGAATGAAATGCTGAGGCTGCAACTTGAGGCTCGAATTCGAGCTAGTTGTGTGCCGAATTTCAAAATGATTTCTTTTGTGAAATTATAGCTCTATGAATGTATTTTCCAAAAAACCATGCTCAATTCTGAGTTAATATGAGTGATTTGTGATCAAAATACGGAACCTGCCCTGCTCTTGAAAACCCTAACTTTTGGACAGACTTGATGCAAGGCTTGGTGTAGACTTGCTAATTGAATTTCTTGGTGTTAAACACCTACCAAATGTACCATGAATGTTTCTTAGGCCTTGCCTACACTAATGAACCATGTTTGGAGGTTTTCCTTGACCAAATGTTTGTAAACGGCAAGACAGAATTTCAAAGGCAGCTTAGCCTTAGAATTTCTTGTGATTTCAACAGTTTTGTTAACCCACTTTCTATGCTTATTTATCAATGAAATTTGGTAGAGGAATAACCCTTATATGGTAGTATTATACTGCTAAATTTGGTGTTATTCCGAGGCCGTCTCATTGCTCAACTAAACTTCCAAAGTCCGTGACTTGATTTTGCAAAAAACCCTTGTTTCCCAAGAAAATTTTGGTAACTTTGAGTTGCCATATCTTAGTGCTCAAAACTCCATTTCTTGTTCTGCTTATTTTGTTGTAAACTTGGATTGCAACTCTAATGGTGTTCCAAATTTCAAAGGCTAGTTCCAATCAAGTGAATTTTGCCAAATTTTCAAAGTTGGCCAAAAACCAACCTAAACCTGTCTTTAGTGCCCCAGAACAGCAACTTTGAGCTAATTTTTGGATACCTTCCGTTTGGAATCATGGAAAATTGTCTTCTAATAACTTTTAGTACTTTCTAAGAGGTTTCCAACGGTTCTAAGTTTTCTAATTTTGGACCTACTGAGTGCAAGATCTAATTTTTCTAAATTTGACGCGCAAAGCTGAAATTTGCCGATTCCTTAGAAAATGAAAATTTGAAAACTCGTTATTCCTTCTTGATGATAATTGGTCGCTTTAAACTTGATTTCATAAAGGAAATCAGTTTTTCTTGTGTTAATAAAACCTCACTTTTGAACCTTTATTTTGAGTGGCTAAGATTCTTGGTTTGAGGTATTGACTAGTCCAAACGAGCGTAACTCCTTTCTTGATTAATACGTGATTGTGAGTGAAAAATACTTGTTAATTGCTTCAGGTGCTCAAGCGAGTCTTGAAGAGAATCCTGGAGGGGACAACTAAAGATTTTCTCGCTCAATTACTTTTGAATTTGTGAGTGTCAAGTGCATGACTTGTCGTGTTTACTTGATTTACCTGCTTATATACGTGAATATCACTTGATGAGACGAGTGTGTACTTTATCGCACTCGCTCTCCTTTACTCGAACTTTACTTGCATTAACTTGGTTTTCAAAGTCGATTTGAGTAGATCTCGTCGACTAAAATATACCCGTTTTCGTGTGCATGTCGTGTTGCCGTGCGTGTCGTGCATGCCGTGCGTGTCGTGTTGTCAGGTGGAGTGAATCTCCTCGACTTATGGGGACGCTCAATTCTCTTAGCCAATCTTGCAACTCGAGCCAGTATGGGCCTGGTCGAGAAGCTTGATAAACCAAGAGAATAACAAAACACAACTTGATCATTTGAGATGTTGTTCGGTATACTCGTGGAGTATCGCCCTTTTCGTGCGTGTTCAAAAATCAAAACTTGATCTCTTGAGATCTCGTGCGGCATACTCGACGAGTATTGCCTTTTTCGTGCGTGTTTGGTTACGGATCCGAGAGGGTGGAATGTTGGCCGGAGGAAGTAATAAGTGAAGTTTCTACGGATATAATACCCACCCGGATGACGGAGTGTCATCACGAGGGGGTATCGGATCGAGCCATGGCGAAGCAAGTGGAAAATAGCTCCTGAGAGCTCCTATATCCTTGAATTGTTTCTGTTTAATTTTCTCGCTCGAATTGTTATATATTGAAATTTCATTGCTCTACTTGTTAAATTGGGATTGTTACTTGAACAACGTGCTCGCATGTGTGTTCTTGGCCTCACGAGCTATTGGCTCACCCTGTAGATTTATTTTCCTTAACAGGATTGGACATGGAGCGAACTCGGAGAAACCCCGTTTGATGTACTTTTGGCTTAGGGTTTCTAATGTAATTTGGGGTAGACCTCTTGATTGGATGTATTTTGGGATTTTAATGTATGACTGGAATATTTGATGTACCTGGATGTATATATTTTGGAAATTGAAGTATCCTTGGATATTCTATGTAAGGTCTGGGTAATCATTTAAGTTGTTAAGTTTGAAAGCTTCCGCATTATTTGATTTGCCTTACCTAGAGATGTCTAGTATTGCATTAAGCTTGAATGAAAATTGCTTGAGTCCTGGCGAGAGTTGGGTAGGCGTCCCGCGGATATCCTCTGGTTCGCCTTAGGGAGAAGTGGGGGCGTCACAGTATAAAAGATGAGCAATTTATATTTGCAAGACAGTAAGTAATAGAGAAAGAATAGCAAACCAAATTTCAAACTCCTCTTGAGCTTGAATGTTACTTTATAGAGCAAGTTTCTTCAATTTGATCACATACAACCAATCTTTGTGTACAAAAGAAGGATCACTTCCTCCTTGCCCCAAGCCACACTTGGTCAAGGTAGGAAGTTTTACTATCACTCGGATAACCCTCACAAAGCTACACTATTGTAGTGTTTTTCTCACACCAGAAAAGCTTATACAAGATTCACACAACTAAGAGTACAAATCTTTCTTGAAGAGTATTTTCTCATTAAAATCACCCTTGATTTTTTGTAGTCTCAATGTGCAAAAGTACTTCTGAAGTGGTTGACCATACTCTATTTATATGAGACCAAAAAGTTCCTCTATTAATGTTTCCAACGGATAGAAGGCAGCCGAAGACTCAACTAGCTGTTGGTCGTGTTGGACGTCCGGTAGTCTTGTTTCTTGCATCCGACAGCAGGCAGTGAGTTTAAGAGATTTTCTTCAATTCATTTGGACGTCCGGTACCTTCAATGTTTGCGTCTGAAAGCAGATAGTGAAATTGAAAAATCTTCTTCAAGCCTTTCGGACGTCCGGTACCTCCAATACTTTGCGTCCGAAGTACCGCATTGTTATCGGACGTCCGGTGCTTTTATGTTTTGCGTCCGATCGAGATCAGTGAGCTTAGAGGAAATGTTTTAATTCCTTCGGACGTCCGGTGGTGAGTTCATCATGCGTCCGAAGTTGCGCAATGATTATCGGACGTTCGATCTAGTCTTCACAAGCGTCCGACGGCTTCAGTACCCTTTGTCTCTTTCAATTGTACTTAATCTTTGAACCTGATTTGCTTCATAGCTGAAAAGGTCTTTGAAAAGATATTAGTAACATCCATTTGTTTTGTAAATATCACAAACTAGGGACTAAGATTAACATAGGTGGCCCGTCGAAACCCTAGGATTCGCCCTAAGGAGAAGTGAGGTCGTCACAATGGGTAGAAGTTTGTGTGGAAATCCCTTTGAAACATCTTATGTTGTCGTTGAAATCTAGGAAAACTAAAGACATCATATTGGCCACCATGATTGATGACATCAACAACTTGAGTTTTTTGTTTAAAAAATGCTCATTTTGCCCAGATAGGAAAAGTGATAGCTTGGTTAAAAATGTAAATAGATATGCTCTAGACATATATAGTGATGAGAAATGGAACAATCCTCAATGATCTAGCACTTTTGTATAGCCTTTTGGGAGCCTTTGCTCATCAAATGTAAAGTTTTAAATCATTAATACAACTTCTACCGTTTTTAAAAACAAACAATAAACAGTAAAATTTGGTTTGGTTGCAATGCAAATATTGCTAGCATATAGTGTAATCTCATCATTTGAAAAAAATTATTGCACGCGCAGGTAAACATTTGCTTAGAGAGATTAATGGAGATGAGTTTTGATATTTTAGTAACATCACCACTTTGCGCTTACAAAAAAAAAAATCAATGATTTATATTTAGTAAAAAGTGGTCAAGTATTAGTTAATCCTACTTTTTTAACTTCATTACCTACTGGTAATTCTTCACTTGATTCATTAAGTCATGCTAACAAAAAAGAAGCTTGAATGATCTCAAATTTATCAGTTTTGTAGGGTTAAACAATTAATTCAAAAATAATTTTGTATAGTGTTTGATCATGAACTAGGAAATTTAATTGTTCTTAATCTTTATGAGTAGTCAACTTAACATCACAAAACTTCAATTAGCACTATTTATCTACATGCTAAACTTCAAATCAACCTGTGCAAAATTTTTTGGTTTTTGCTAAAACATATAACAAGATTTGGGAACAAAAATAATGCTCACAACATATTATCTTATGCTTCGAGTTTGGATCATTATTTGATTCTTCGAATTTTGATAATAACTTTGGAAGGTAAATCTAAACTTAATTGGAATTATGTGCAAAGAGATTGGTAGTTTGAGTATTCGTTGATTAGTATGTAAGACTGGAAGAAGATTAGCGGCCTTTTGTTATTTCTTGGCTAATAGCAATATTTTGTTAGTGGACACTACTTGTGTAACAGATACTCAAATTTATTGACTTCAATGCAACCGGTTGGCACTAAAAAAATTGATATTTAGAAGTAATCCCCACAACATTCTAATTTACAAAACAGCCCATTACTATCGAACCAAAAAACATAGGCAGGATACATTCATGCAGCCTTAAGGCCTGTTTAACAAGATTGAAGTTTGAAATTTAAATGTTCAAATACGAAAATTAAGTGTTGAAAGTATTAAGTTACTGAATTGGTTAAATTATATCTATTTGATAACTAACTAAATTATAGTGTTGAATTGAAATATCGCAAAAATATTATGTTTTTATCTTTTAAAAAACTAACTTTATTTGTATATTTAGAAAGAAAAGTGTGTGTGTGTATGCTTGAGAGTGATAGAAAACAATAAAACAATTTAGACATGATATTTAAGTGTGCATACTTGAGTGGAAGAATGTACATTTGCATACAAGTGTGAATAGAAAGAGAACAAATGTGTATTTTGTGTAAGAGCATGTATGGAAGTGTTATATAAATGAAAACTATAATATGTGTAGTCAATTCAAAAAATTCAGTGAACTATTTTCACTTAAAAATTTGTACACTAATTAAACAGTGGTTAATACATTGAGTAGTAAGATATTTCTGTTAACAAATATGTTAAATTCAAAAAATTCTGAATTAATTAATTTTCAACATTAAGTAGAGTTATCAAACAAGCCCTCAATCTCGATCTCTCTATCTATTTGGATTGTGTGTTTTATGAGAGTTTTTATAAAATTTTATTATAATTTACTTTAGAATTTGTAGAAAAACTTGAGTACTTGAGAGTTTGGAGTAATTTTTTTTTAATTTCCTTTTCTCTTTTCTTTCTTTTTTCCCCTTTCTTTCCTCTCTTCTTCTTTTTTCCCATACCACCTCTACTCTTGGTCCTTCCTCTCTCCCCACTGCTAGCAGCAACTAACACCTCACCCTCTTTTTTTTATGTCTCTCTTTCCCTCCTTTATCCTCTCTCTCTCCTCCTTCCTCTTTTCCCACCTCTTCCTTCCTCCTCTCCCTCCATCCTGACTAAAGGTGCTCTAGAAGAAAACGGGATAGGGTAAGGGAGAGGGGGAGGAGGAGGGAGGAAAGGAGAGAAGAGGAAAGGAGGAGAGAGGAAGGAGGAAAGGGAGGGAGAGGGAGAAGGGTGCTATTGGCTCTGGCGGAGGTGTCAAATAGTGGCATTGACAGTAATAAGTTTAGGTAGGGGGAAGAGGAAGAAGAAAAAATGGAAAAAAAGGAAAAACTTTGTGTGTTTTTGGGTTGTATATTTTAAAAAGGGAACACATTCAAAATGTTGCTTACACTTTGCCAAATAAATTTTTTTATCATTCACTTTTATAATGGTAACTTTACATCTCTTACAAAATTAAATCGATATAATTTGGTCCCGTTCTAGACTTTTGATCACTTTTTATCTTAAATCCATCACGTGACCTACATATAGTTAATAGGGGTAAAAATGTTAGATCCCATTTGTAGTTAAACAAATGAACCGATCTATACTCATTTTTGCTCCTAAAAAAAGTAGAATCTGACCTAAACAATATTCATTTTTTTATAAAAAAAAAGTGAGATTTGACTCAATTCATATTCATTTTTATCACTAAAAAAAGTGGGATTTGAGAAGTGACTGCATGTGGGTAACATGGTAATTTCAAACTAAAATGTGATAAGAAACTTTGGTTGAGACAAATTTTTATTAATTTCAATTTTTAAGGAGCGTAAAGCTAACATGTTAAAAGTGAATGACGAAAAATTTATTTAATAAAATATGAAGCATGTTTTGAACGATTTTTTCTTTTAAAAACTACGGGATATTTTAGAGCATTGCTGTGGCCAAACCTGTAAAAAATTGTTTATTAAAAACAAGGCAAATAACTTTCCTCCTAAACAGAGCCTCTGATCTCTTCCTCATTCTGCCTGCAGCTGCAACTCAGTTTCGGCCATTAACTTAGAATTTACTAAAGCCTCAAGACTTCTACCCCCAAACCACCACATTAGTGGCTAATCACATCAAACAATTAAATTAACACCTGTTTTAAACCACTACATAGTAATATTTTCTCCCATGTATAAATATGTTCGACTTTCAATTACTTCAATGGAAGATGAGAAGTAGGTCATATTTTTCCAAAACTAGTTGGGTTAAAAGAAGCCTAATGAACATACCAAATTTTATATAAGCTCACTAAACATTCAATGGAAGATCCAATTTAGGGAGAGAAGAGAGATGTGGATACAAGAGATTTTTTTTAACCATTTCATTCTTCTTTACATCTTTCCTATCTCCAATTGTCATATGATTCAAACTTTGAACCTAACAGGGGAAAGAATTCTAAGAGCTCTTTCCTGACTACCGGATACTAGAGAATTAAAATAAGAGAAAGATTTTATTTGATACTATGGATTTGCCAAAAAAATGTTTAATGGGCATATTGTTTGCTGGAGGAGAATGTACGAGGTGTGGAGTGCTTTAGCCATGCTACAGAAGAGAAGAAAGAGTCGAGTAGTGGGGCTCGGGGAAAAATGCACTTTTTTTCTCCAATGTTTAAGGTGTTAACCAATTTTACCCCTAAAATTTCATGTAAAACACATTTCATTCTTATAGTTTTATAATTTTGACCAATTTTGTCCCTAAAATTTATGTAGAACACATTTCATCCTCATAGTTTCATAATTTCTACCAATTGAGGAGAATTAAATGATTGTTAACCAATCTGGACATAATATCATCACATGTGTCGCGCCCCATTTTTTTGGAAAAATAAAATGATTGCTTTTGGGATTTTATTGGTTTGGAAAAAGTGAATTTTTTTTGATAAAAATAAAAATGGGTCTAAATGGGACTTTTGAAAATGCGACGATTTGACCCAAAATTATAGTTTAAAAAGGGTTTTTGAAATAAAAAAATCGGAGTCGCCACTTGGTAATGAGTTAGGGTGTACCAAGTCACCTAAAAATGAATTTTTAAAGAAAAATAGGAAAAAGTATTAAGAAACCCCTTTTAAACGACTCCTAATCCACGTAAACCAACGAAAAAGGTTCGGGAGTCACATTTGACGAAGGGGAAGGCAAGGATAAAAATCCAAGGCACCCCTTTGACCTAGCCAAGGCTAGTTGCGTGATTTAATCAAATATTTTCTTGTTTTAACCAAAAAATTTATTACATTTGGATGTACTATATGAATGCAAACCCTAGACCTAGGGGTATTGGGGGAAATTTCTCTTCAAAGGTTGAGTGGTGCCAATCACATTAATTGTGAAGCCCAATAACGATCCTTTGAAGAAGTCACGAATAATGCAAGTGAGATGCAAATGAAGGAAATGCATGTATGCAATGTGAAGGCATGAGTTTGAAAAAGTAAATAAAAGACAAGAATGTGTAAGTAAAAATGTGCACGTGAGTGAGCAAGGTATGATATGTGAAATGATAATATAAAGTGCATGTGTGCAAGTAATGATAAAAGCGTTCGTGTGCAAGTGAGGATTATAAAAGTGCACGTGTGCAAAGTGAAAGTGTAATGAGGGTAAAAATGGGATAATGGATGCATGGACCTAGGGAATTCATGCATACTGAGTACGGGGAGACCTAAATCGTGACTCAATTTGCCCTTTTATAGAGGGAATACAAGCGTGCTAAGGCTTATAAAAAGCCACACTCGTCTATATCCCATATTTAAGGGGACTCTCAAGCAAATGAACCCTATAACTAGTATGAAATGCAAAAATCCTAAATGAAGGGAAAAAGGGTTTCAAGGAGCATGCCAAATGCTAAGTTAAGAAAAATGCATGACATGTGATGAACACGCAAATATGTACTAACGAGGGGAAGTCCCTAAGGGTCTAGCGTTGGACTAGCCCATTCTATGGATTCCGACTAGCGTTGGACTAGCCCATTCTATGGATTCCGACTAGCGTTGGACTAGTGGAAACGTACATCCGTCCATCACATTCATTCATGGCTATGGAAAGCGAGTAGACATGCCAAACACTTATAAACACATAGCACATAACACTTAGCATGCTCAACTAGATGCAAGAACCTAATTGAAACAAGTAACACATAACACATGGGCAATTGAAGCCCTAGCTATTACATTTGCTAGCTAGGCACACGTCTTCGATAGGTCTTCATTGAATGTTCCTTCAAGCCCTATCTATTACAAGTCAAGAGGTGTACACATACCCCATAAAGAATAACTTAAATAAAAAGCAAAAGTAAATGACATAAATAAAAGAAATTAAATTAAAGGAAGGCTAGGAAAGCAAAATAGACATGCATATTCACATAACACGTAGGAGCACATAGGGTCAAATGAAGTGCAAATAAGGGATAGAATGTACCTCCCTTGAATCGATGCTCTAATGAAGTGAAATTATTAAATTACCCTCCAAAATAATAAAAATGTCAAGGTACCACTTTAATTATCAAATAATCACATGAAACAACCATTAAACACAAAAGTGGAAATTAAGCATGGAACGAAAATTAAATATGGAATAGATCATGCACGTGCAAGCAAAAATCGGTCTCAAATAAAGGGTCTCAAGAATTTAAAGTGGAGTGCTAAATTGAAATGCTTACGGTGGAATCCATCACAATCAAATGCAACAATCACAAAAAGAGAAAAACTATCACAGAAATTATTTATTATGATTAAATAACAAAATTATCTAAGAAAAACTGAATCAAATGAAACCAAGACTATGAATTCTTCCAAGATTATTAAGCTTTCATGACATTGGGAATTATCCATTGAAATTTGTCCACAATTCACGTAAAAACATACCGAAGCGAATTATCATGTAAAAGGGATCCAATTGCAAACATTAATCAATCATGTGAGCCCAATTAGAACATTTAAGAACTTTAAAGGTTCAAGAATGATGAAAAAGTCAAGTCATGGTTCAGATTGCAAATACTTTAGGACTCAATTGCAAGAAATTAAAGCATAATTGGGTCACAGTGCAACAAAGGGGAACTTAGGGGATCAAAGTGCAATTTTTAGAGATTAATTCATGCAGTTTTCATGCAAGCTACGTGAAAATCAACATGAGAAACAACATTCTGCAGCAGAAATTTCTGCTGAAAGCTTTCGGCAACCCAGAAGACAACCGTGATTTTCATTTTCTCAACCTTAACACCATTTTGATCGAAAAATCTTCTAACCAACACATTAAAGCATGAATCTAACAACCAAACAAGCAGGTAAATCAAATTCAAAGTGAGTTTCTGCAATATTTTCTCTCATGTTTGCTCAAACGAAACCCAACTCAAACTCACATCTTATTTTCCAAAAAAAATCAGATCTCGAGCTCACATACATAGCTTTAACTAAGCTGCAAACTATGCCATTACCATCGCCTCAACAGGTAGAAAACTTAGAAGGAAAAAAACATGCAAGTTCTATGCAATAGCCATGAAACAAGTTTCTGCAATTACTTCACATACTTTAGCAACCGAAGACTGCTGCACTTCCTTCTCAAGCTCAAGCTTCTTAATCACTGTCGCGCCCCATTTTTTTGGAAAAATAAAATGATTGCTTTTGGGATTTTATTGGTTTGGAAAAAGTGAATTTTTTTTGATAAAAATAAAAATGGGTCTAAATGGGACTTTTGAAAATGCGACGATTTGACCCAAAATTATAGTTTAAAAAGGGTTTTTGAAATAAAAAAATCGGAGTCGCCACTTGGTAATGAGTTAGGGTGTACCAAGTCACCTAAAAATGAATTTTTAAAGAAAAATAGGAAAAAGTATTAAGAAACCCCTTTTAAACGACTCCTAATCCACGTAAACCAACGAAAAAGGTTCGGGAGTCACATTTGACGAAGGGGAAGGCAAGGATAAAAATCCAAGGCACCCCTTTGACCTAGCCAAGGCTAGTTGCGTGATTTAATCAAATATTTTCTTGTTTTAACCAAAAAATTTATTACATTTGGATGTACTATATGAATGCAAACCCTAGACCTAGGGGTATTGGGGGAAATTTCTCTTCAAAGGTTGAGTGGTGCCAATCACATTAATTGTGAAGCCCAATAACGATCCTTTGAAGAAGTCACGAATAATGCAAGTGAGATGCAAATGAAGGAAATGCATGTATGCAATGTGAAGGCATGAGTTTGAAAAAGTAAATAAAAGACAAGAATGTGTAAGTAAAAATGTGCACGTGAGTGAGCAAGGTATGATATGTGAAATGATAATATAAAGTGCATGTGTGCAAGTAATGATAAAAGCGTTCGTGTGCAAGTGAGGATTATAAAAGTGCACGTGTGCAAAGTGAAAGTGTAATGAGGGTAAAAATGGGATAATGGATGCATGGACCTAGGGAATTCATGCATACTGAGTACGGGGAGACCTAAATCGTGACTCAATTTGCCCTTTTATAGAGGGAATACAAGCGTGCTAAGGCTTATAAAAAGCCACACTCGTCTATATCCCATATTTAAGGGGACTCTCAAGCAAATGAACCCTATAACTAGTATGAAATGCAAAAATCCTAAATGAAGGGAAAAAGGGTTTCAAGGAGCATGCCAAATGCTAAGTTAAGAAAAATGCATGACATGTGATGAACACGCAAATATGTACTAACGAGGGGAAGTCCCTAAGGGTCTAGCGTTGGACTAGCCCATTCTATGGATTCCGACTAGCGTTGGACTAGTGGAAACGTACATCCGTCCATCACATTCATTCATGGCTATGGAAAGCGAGTAGACATGCCAAACACTTATAAACACATAGCACATAACACTTAGCATGCTCAACTAGATGCAAGAACCTAATTGAAACAAGTAACACATAACACATGGGCAATTGAAGCCCTAGCTATTACATTTGCTAGCTAGGCACACGTCTTCGATAGGTCTTCATTGAATGTTCCTTCAAGCCCTATCTATTACAAGCCAAGAGGTGTACACATACCCCATAAAGAATAACTTAAATAAAAAGCAAAAGTAAATGACATAAATAAAAGAAATTAAATTAAAGGAAGGCTAGGAAAGCAAAATAGACATGCATATTCACATAACACGTAGGAGCACATAGGGTCAAATGAAGTGCAAATAAGGGATAGAATGTACCTCCCTTGAATCGATGCTCTAATGAAGTGAAATTATTAAATTACCCTCCAAAATAATAAAAATGTCAAGGTACCACTTTAATTATCAAATAATCACATGAAACAACCATTAAACACAAAAGTGGAAATTAAGCATGGAACGAAAATTAAATATGGAATAGATCATGCACGTGCAAGCAAAAATCGGTCTCAAATAAAGGGTCTCAAGAATTTAAAGTGGAGTGCTAAATTGAAATGCTTACGGTGGAATCCATCACAATCAAATGCAACAATCACAAAAAGAGAAAAACTATCACAGAAATTATTTATTATGATTAAATAACAAAATTATCTAAGAAAAACTGAATCAAATGAAACCAAGACTATGAATTCTTCCAAGATTATTAAGCTTTCATGACATTGGGAATTATCCATTGAAATTTGTCCACAATTCACGTAAAAACATACCGAAGCGAATTATCATGTAAAAGGGATCCAATTGCAAACATTAATCAATCATGTGAGCCCAATTAGAACATTTAAGAACTTTAAAGGTTCAAGAATGATGAAAAAGTCAAGTCATGGTTCAGATTGCAAATACTTTAGGACTCAATTGCAAGAAATTAAAGCATAATTGGGTCACAGTGCAACAAAGGGGAACTTAGGGGATCAAAGTGCAATTTTTAGAGATTAATTCATGCATTTTGCATGCAAGCTACGTGAAAATCAACATGAGAAACAACATTCTGCAGCAGAAATTTCTGCTGAAAGCTTTCGGCAACCCAGAAGACAACCGTGATTTTCATTTTCTCAACTTTAACACCATTTTGATCGAAAAATCTTCTAACCAACACATTAAAGCATGAATCTAACAACCAAACAAGCAGGTAAATCAAATTCAAAGTGAGTTTCTGCAATATTTTCTCTCATGTTTGCTCAAACGAAACCCAACTCAAACTCACATCTTATTTTCCAAAAAAAATCAGATCTCGAGCTCACATACATAGCTTTAACTAAGCTGCAAACTATGCCATTACCATCGCCTCAACAGGTAGAAAACTTAGAAGGAAAAAAACATGCAAGTTCTATGCAATAGCCATGAAACAAGTTTCTGCAATTACTTCACATACTTTAGCAACCGAAGACTGCTGCACTTCCTTCTCAAGCTCAAGCTTCTTAATCACAACCGTGATCAAATATTTTTAGCATGGTGTTTAATCATAGCTCAAGTGTTTTAAGTACTCAAACATAAACTTAACATCAAATCATTCCATTCCTTCTCCTTAAAACCAGATTTAACAAGCAATTTAAACGTAAGGGTCCCTTAAACAGCCATGGAAAAGAAAACAAAAAGACAAAGAGATGCAGCAGCTTTTGCTTGCTGTGTTTTTGAAAGGAGGAACTTTTAAATAACTTAGTAACTTCAGCAATTCATACCATGAGTTTCCAACAAACTTTCAGTTTCAAAATACATCAGAAATGATCTACATTCACACTAAACTCTGACCCAAACAAATCAGGAAAACAAGTCGCAAACTTCTGCATTTTCTAATTACAACATTGCCGCAGCTATGTGTCAACAATTTTGGCCAAATCTGCCCACAATTCAAATGGTTTACTACTGAATGTCATACAAGACTTAAAACAACATTTTTCATGCATTTCCAAGCATTATTTGCTAATGAAAAATTCCAGAAACAACTGCAAATTCTGGTTTCACTCCCTTGGCAAGTCACGTAAATTTTCCAGCATTTACTCAGTCATAAACAAAATTTTCCTTCGGTTAAAACCTTGTATTGGCACTTAAATCTCACATGCACAACTACTGAACTAATTAACTAGCATTTCCAGTCCAGATTCGGCTCAGTTGTTACCAAAAGTTCATCAATCAACCAGCAAGTTGTTCGGCCACTCTCGGATGAGCTTGCAGGCTAGCCGATTCTGTTTCATCTCTTCTTTTCTAGTTTAATCCGAACTAACTAACTTCATGCAAGACTTAATCACCTAGTTCTTAGTTAGTTAACAACATTTAAAAGCTCAGATTACTCCAAAGAAACAAGATTAAAGCTGCATTTCTGTTTCAACTCCTCGGCAAAACTATTTTCATCAAAAATCAGATTTTCCTTTTCTTTGATTTCCTCATCCGGACACTCCAACCTCACATGCAAGTCCATATACAGCTTAATCAACCTATAATCTATTGGTTTCAGTCCAGAAATTACCTCTACTGGAAGCTTACTCACGCGGCAGAAGCTGAAGTTGTCTTACTCTCCTCACGGCTAAATCACGCACGCGATGGATGATTGGCTGCCGTCTTGGTTGCCGGTGGTTGCAGGTGTGGTGGTGTTGCGGTTGGAGATGGATTGCAGCTGGTTGAAGTGAAAGTGGAGAGTGCAGTAGCAACTCACGCACTGTCTCTTCCCTCAAGCTTACGGACAGAACCGAAGACTCGCAGCTCGCACGCTTCCTTTCTTTTCTTTTCTCTCGGTTGCAGGTTGCAGCTCTCTCCCTCTCAATCGATGATCACGAGGTAAGGGTATGAAGTGAAGTGGTTGTGTTTGAGGTGTGGTGGTGTGTAGAGGAAATGGTGCACGGTTGAAGGAAGTTGAGTATTGAAGTCCAGAAGGAAATGATGTAGCGTAGTGGGATGTATATATTAAGGTATTGTGAGTGGAGTGGAGTCGGCAATAACAATGGAAGGTGCTAGATTGAGAAGTGGAAATGGAACCGGCAGAAATAGAATTGTGATTTTTTTCGGTTTTTTTCTCTTTTTTTTTCTTTTTGAAATTAATTGAATAAAACTGATAATAAAAATAGATAACAAACAACAAAAACAACAAAAAAAGTAATTTAATTAACATTGGGTAGAAACTAAATAAACTAGAATCAACAAAACACAATTTTCCATTTTTCATCAATTTCCTCTTTTTCACAAATTTTACGTTAAAACTTAAAACTAAAACTAAAACTAAAACGTGAACAAAATTAATATGACAAATAATTAGCAAATAAAAGACAAATAAAAAGGTAACAACTAAAATGCAGACAATCTAAAACCAAATCATGAATTAGATGCAACATACAAATTATTTAAAAATTTGGTGTCTACAGTTTGCCCCTCTTTGTTTGAGTTTTGAAAAAACTTGAGACAAAGAAGTAGACACCAAATACTCGCCTGTGTTATTCGGCTGCAAAATGATTTGAACGGACAGGAATTTTAAAAACGGGACTGACCCGAACAAGGAATTTAAAACGGGACTGACCCGAGCAAGGAATTTAAAACGGGACTGACCCGAACAAGGAATTTAAAACGGGACTGACCCGAGCAAGGAATTTAAAATGGGACTGACCCGAACAAGGAATTTAAAACGGGACTGACCCGAACAAGGAATTTAAAACGGGACTGACCCGAACAAGGAATTTAAAACGGGACTGGCCCGAACAGGAATTTAAAACGGGACTGACCCGAACAGGAATTTAAAACGGGACTGGCCCGAACAGGAATTTAAAAACGGGATTGGAAATTTAAAACGGGACTGGCCCGAACAGGAATTTAAAACGGGACTGGCCCGAACAGGAATTTAAAAACGGGATTGGAAATTTAAAACGGGACTGGCCCGAACAGGAATTTAAAACGGGACTGGCCCGAACAAGAATTTAAAACGGGACTGGCCCGGACAAGAATTTAAAACGGGACTGACCCGAACAGGAATTTAAAACGGGACTGGCCCGAACAGGAATTTAAAACGGGACTGGCCCGAACAAGAATTTAAAACGGGACTGGCCCGGACAGGAATTTAAAACGGGACTGGCCCGAACAGGAATTTAAAACGGGACTGGCACGAACAGGAATTTAAAACGGGACTGGCCCGAACAAGAATTTAAAACGGGACTGGCCCGAACAGGAATTTAAAACGGGACTGACCCGAACAAGGATTTAAAACGGGACTGGCCCGAACAAGAATTTAAAACGGGACTGCACTGGGGAAATTTAAACAATGAATTGAGAATTTTTTTTTTTTTTTTTTTTTTTTTTTTTTTTACCTGAGAATAGTTCAACTTTTGTACCAAGAGGGAAATTTGGATTTCTGTGACCGAAACGATAGCTGATGCTGTTTCTTATGATCGAGTCTTGCAAATAACATCGATCCTTGTTTACTGGGAAGCTTTGTCTGACATCGGTTTAGGTGCCAAAAAGAGAGTGGCTGCTTTTGTTTGTAAATGCCACATTCCTGCAAGAAAAGAAGAAATAATGGGCTTGCCACCATTATTTGATCCGGTTTGCCTTGAGAATCGTGTAAACATGAGTCTTGTGATGCTTTTATTTCGGCTTGGCGGCGTCTGCCTTAAACCTTTTAATTTCTGAGACTGATAAAATGCAGATTTACCACGTCACCCAATCCAGGTGGTAGCTTTGTTGCATGTTACTCACTGTAGCTGATGATTGAATCCCTTATCTTTGTCCAAACCTTAGGGTTTATCATTTATTTGAATTTAATGGTGAAAGAATGATGCGTAAAAATTTATCACATAACAATCAATGTATATGCAAGATTATTTCCTATGTCAGGCAAAGATAAACATGCAGAAAAATGCAGACAACCATAGATAGTAGAAGGCAAATGAATTAAAGAAACCAGGAGATTTACATTTTGTAAAATGGTGTTTATACAGAAAATACAAGTTTAGCCAATGAATATCATATTCAAGACTTCGGATATTTTTCGCTTCGGAATCCGATACTAGCAGAAGTTTCACAAATATGAGGAAAACCCTCAATGAACCGGGTCACCAGCTGTTCCTTCTCGAGCTTGACCGTTGTGAAAACCTACCTTGGCGCCCTTTCGGGTTTTCACCAAGGTTGCCCCCACCCTTTTATTTTTGCTTTTGTTGTTTTTCTTTTCTCTTTTCCTTTCCTTTTTTTCTCTTCTTTTTTTTCTTTTTTTTCTTTTTTTTCTTTTTTTTTTTCTTTTTTTTCTTCTTTTTTTTCTTTTTTTTTTTTTTTTCTTCTTTTTTCTTTTTTTTTCTCTTTTCGAGGCGCCCTTTCGGGTTTTCACCTAGAGAATCATGAAATATCTCGACCATTATCGACTCAGAAATATGAATTGAAGATTTCTGGCATCAGTAGAATGCATTTCCCTTGTGAGATTAGGCGAAAGCATTATAGACATCACCTGCCAGTTGATTAACAAATTTTCTAATAGAAATGCAGCAAGTGATGAAAGCCAGGACTTTGGGCTTTTGTAATGAGGTCAGGTGGGGTGTTTTTCAAGAAAAGTTAAGGCTTGAAAGCAGATTTGATACGAGGGGTGAAATAACTTAAAATTGCACTCTTCTGAAAATAACTCCAAAACTGAGGAAAATTTTGCCCCAGTTTGATCAGATTTTCCCTCTTTGCATTTTTCATTGTATTTTCCTCACTTTTTGCATTTTTCTTTGAAAACTAAATTTGCCCCAGTGTAGGGTTTTTTTTTTTTTTTTTTTTTTTTCGATTTTCGAAACAAATTTGCCCCAGTGTGGGGTTTGCAATTCTCAAGGGTTATCAAACGAAATTTGTCAATTCTGATGGCTCAAAGGGGACAAGTAGAGATAAATTTTTTTTTTTTTTTTTTTTATTTTTTAGTGTAAAAGAAGATGGCCTGACTTGCATTTCGCCATTTGCATGAATTTCTAAAGAAAATTTGCATGATCAAATGAAAAACTTTTTGCACATATCTGAGTTGATGGGTTGAGGGAAAACCCGTCCATCCATTTCCGCCAAAATGAGAGCTCCGCCAGGTAATACCTTTTGGACAACGAACGGCCCTTGCCAATTTGGAGCGAACTTGCCTTTAGCTTCATCTTGCATTGACAAAATTCGCTTTAGTACCTTATCACCTTCTTCAAATGCCCGCCGATGGACTTTTTTGTTATAAGCTCGGGCCACACGTTTTTGATAGCATTGCCCATGACAGATAGCATTGAATCGCTTCTCATCTATCAAAGTCAATTGCTCATGGCGCTGCTTGATCCAATCGGCCCCCTCCAATTTAGCTTCCATAAGGATTCGTAGCGACGGAATTTCAACCTCAGCTGGTAATACAGCTTCCATCCCATACATAAGTGAATATGGCGTTGCCCCAGTCGATGTCCGAATAGAAGTCCGGTATGCCATCAATGCATAAGGCAACTTTTCATGCCAATCGCGATGCTTTTCTGTCATTTTGCGGATAATTTTCTTCAGATTCTTATTTGCGGCTTCTACAGCTCCATTCATCTGAGGCCTATAAATGGCAGAATTGCGGTGTTTGATTTTGAACTGCTCACATAGTCCATCTACCATGTCATTGTTCAGATTCTTGGCATTGTCCGTGATAAGCGTTTCGGGTACTCCGAAGCGACAGATGATGTGATCTCTCAGGAAATTGGCCACTACCTTCTTCGTGACATGTTTGAATGACTCTGCTTCAACCCATTTGGTAAAGTACTCGATCGCCACCAATATAAATCGATGTCCATTTGAAGCGGGAGGATCGATTGTACCAATCACGTCCATACCCCACATTGAACAGGGCCATGGGGCGGTCATGCTATGCAGTTCAGTGGGTGGAGCGCGTATAATGTCACCGTGCATTTGGCATTTTATACATCTCCGGACAAAATCTATACAATCATGCTCCATAGTAAGCCAGAAGTATCCGGTTCTCATGATTTTCTTCGCTAGCAAATGGCCATTCATGTGAGGTCCACAAACGCCACTATGCACTTCCTTCATCATATATTGAGCTTCATCTTCATCAATGCACCTTAAAAGGTTCAAATCCGAGGTTCTTTTGTACAACACTTCTCCATTTAAGAAAAATTTTGAAGCCATTCTACGCAGAAAACTCTTGTCCTTTGTACCAGCATGCAGAGGGTAAGACCCCGTTTTGAGAAACTCTTTAAGATCATTAAACCAAGGAATAGTATCCGAGGACTCGTCTGTAACCCAGCAGTGGGCAGGCTTGTCTTGAAGTTGAACTTGGATTGGTTCGATCTTCAATTCATCAGGATACTGGATCATAGAAGCTAAGGTAGCCAAAGCATCGGCGAATGCATTCCTGGCTCTCGGGAGATGTCTAAACTCCAAATTTTGAAACTGCTTGGCCAAAGTAAGCAGACTACAATGGTAGGGTAGAATTTTCGAATCTTTGGTTATCCACTGTTTCAAGGTTTGATGCACGAGCAAATCTGAATCACTGAAAACTATCAATTCTTTGATTTCTATTTCCAACGCCATTTTGAGACCAAAAATGCAAGCTTCATATTCAGCCATGTTATTCGTGCAAGCGAATTGCAATTTGGCAGCGGCAGGGTAATGCTTCCCTTCGGGTGACACCAAAACAGCTCCAATTCCAGCTCCGAGAGAATTCGAAGCTCCATCGAAGAAAAGCCTCCATTCAGGACTTTGTTCACTTATATCATCTGCAGCGCCTACAAATAGGACCCTCTCGTCAGGGAAATAAGTACGGAGTGGTTGGTAATCATCATCCCTTGGATTTTCCGCCAAATGATCAGCTATAGCTTGCCCCTTGACCGCCTTTTGTGAGGTGAAAACAATATCGAATTCTGAGAGAATTATCTGCCATTTCGCCAAACGCCCAGTCAACATCGGCTTCTCCAAAAGATACTTCAAAGGATCAGATCGGGAAATAAGATAAGTGGTATGGCTCAACAGGTAGTGTCTCAACTTTTGGGCTGCCCAGGCCAATGCACAGCAGCTTTTCTCAATGAATGAATAATTAGCCTCGTACTGCGTGAACTTCTTGCTTAGATAGTAAATGGCTTGTTCTTTCCTTCCGGATTCATCGTGCTGACCCAGAACACACCCTACTGCTCCATCGAGTACAGATAAATACATAATCAAAGGTCGGCCCGGTTTGGGCGGCACTAAAACTGGTGGATGCAACAAATAATCTTTAATCTTGTCAAAAGCCTGTTGACACTCCTCATTCCAATACAACGGCACATTCTTTCTCAATAATTTGAACAACGGCTCGCATGTGGCAGTTAGCTGGCCGATGAACCTCCCAATGAAATTGATCTTCCCTAAGAAGCTTTTCACGTCCTTCTGAGTTTTCGGCACTGGCATATCTCGAATTGCTTTGATTTTCGCCGGATCTATTTCTATGCCCTTCTTGCTAACAATGAATCCCAACAGCTTACCCGCAGGTGCTCCGAAGGCGCATTTTGCAGGATTTAGCTTCAAATTGTACTTCCGTAACCTCTCGAATAATTTCTTCAGATCAACCAAGTGGTCCTCTGCCCTTTTGGACTTGATTATAATATCATCCACGTAGACCTCCATCTCCCGGTGGATCATATCATGAAATAGGGTTGTCATGGTCCTCTGATATGTTGCTCCAGCATTCTTTAAACCGAAAGGCATGACTCGGTAGCAAAAGGTACCCCAAGGGGTAATGAAAGCAGTCTTCTCCCTATCCTCCTCTGCCATTAAAATTTGGTGGTAGCCAGCAAAACAATCGCAAAAGGTTTCAATCTCATGTCCGGCCGTATTGTCTAAGAGAATGTGAATGTTTGGTAGAGGGAAATCATCTTTAGGACTGGCTTTATTAAGGTCTCTATAGTCAATACAAACTCTTACCTCTCCACTCTTTTTTGGAACAGGGACAGGATTTGAAAGCCAAATTGGGTAATGGGAAACAATGATAATGTTGGTTTTGAGTTGTTTTTCAATCTGCTCTTTTATTTTGAGACTTATATCTGGTTTGAATTTTCTGGGTTTTTGTTTTACGGGTGGAAAAGAAGGGTCTGTGGGTAACCTATGCACCACCACATCAGTTGAAATGCCAGTCATATCATCATAGGACCACGCAAATACATCCTGGAACATGGTCAAGAATTCAAACAACTCCTTTTTCTGCCTTTCATTCAAATGAATACTAATTTGCACCTCCTTAACCTCATCCTCAGTGCCAATGTTAACCTTTTCTGTTTCTTCCAGGTTCGGTTTTGGTTTTTCCTCATATTGTTCAAAGTCCTTTGCAAAAGAATCGAATACTTCCTCATTATCACTCTCGCTTTGGAGTTCAGATTCACAGACCTCCAAGTCGTGAGTGATATAGAGATTGCCATTATCGTATTCCAGAACTGTGATATCCAAAGGGTCAAATAATTTTATTTTTGGCCATCTGAAAGAATTAACGAATGTGGGATAATAAGTAAATAAGCATACAACAAACAAATGAATCAAGCAATATGAATATAAACAATCGAATAAACAACACAACAATGACAAGAACAACTTGTGCATTTTCATAAAGACCTTTGATTGAAAGCAAATTGAAACGAAAACTTAACAATATTTACATGCACAAACGTTAGTTAAAAGGAAAATTGTTTTCATTGGCTATTTACAGATGCAAAGGTATTTTCATGAATTCACATGAATGATAAACCCCTTTTAGTTTACCGAAACTCCTTCCGAACGGGCAGGGACTCGGCTGTCCAATTGGGAATTGATCCTTCGGGGATGTCAGGAAATTCAGCTTCGCCTGGAACACTATCCTCAAATGTTGCCCCAACGAACAATTGAGCCAAACTTGCTTCAATTTCGTCGACTGGATTAACCTCTGATGTGATAACCTCTGTTGGTCGTGGAAAAGTATACCGCAGTGGTGGAATGTCAAAAACCCTTTGCCTGCCCTCTTTCTCTGCTTTCTTACGTTCCTTCATTTCTTTGATATCCTTAGCAGTTGGTCGGAACCCTAAGCCAAATGAATCTTTCTTCTCCATAATCTCCACTGGCTTCAAAACTCCTTGCAGATTTCGTCCTAGTCCCTTGTCAAATTCATAACCTCCTCGGATCATTTCCTTAGCCATCATAACACTGGCCTTTGGTAGAACTTGCTCCTCGTTTGTGATCCAACTTACAGAGACGATATCAGCCGTGCTATGGGGAGTCATGGTGACATTGCGGCTTCCATCCTCTTTTGTCCCAGAATCAGTGATTACAAGGCAATCCTCTTCGGCAAATATAGTGATCAGCTTGTCATTCACTACAAACTTTAGCAATTGATGCAATGAAGAAGGCACAGCCCCAGACTTGTGAATCCATGGCCTGCCAAGCAAAACGTTGTAAACACTAGAAAAATGCATGACTTGGCAGGTTATTTGAAACTGGGCGGGCCCCATTTCAACTACTAAATCAATTTCTCCTATTGGCTCTCTTTGCGCTCCATCAAAACCTCGGACTATGGTCCCTGAAGGCCTCAACTTGACGTCTTGCAATCCTAGCTTTTCCAAGGTGCTCCAGGGACATATATTAAGAGCAGATCCATTGTCAATTAATACCTTCGGCAGCATTTTTCCGTTGCACCTCACAACTATGTACAGGGCCTTGTTATGTCCAATGCCTTCCGACGGCAATTCCTCGTCGGAAAAAGTAATTTGCTTGGTGAAGAGTACATTCCCAACTACGTGTGAGAAATTATCAACTGAAATGTCTCTAGGAATTTGAGCTTTAGTCAGTACTTCGAGCAATGCATCCCTATGCACATCTGATGAAAAAAGTAGATCCAACATGGATATTTGAGCGGGCGACTTGCTAAGCTTCTCGATCACATTGTATTCGCTTCTTTGGAGCCTTTTAAGGAAATCTAAGGCTTCTCTCTCGGTAATTGTTGGTTTGGCGGGTGGCTCAGAGTTATTTGCTTGAATCGGAATGGTTGCTTCAAACGGGCTTGCAATTTTCCCCGATCTTGTGACCACTGATACTTCCTTCTTTGCAATTGACCTTTCCCCAATCTGCACGTCAGGTTCATCATAATTCCATGGTACTTGTTGCAGGCTCAGGACAGGCTCCTGCTTCGGGAATTCAATAACCACCGGCTCCAAAGACTCACTCTCAGCTGGCGTGAGATCCAAGATAAAGGGTTTCTCGTCCTCTTCAAATGGCAGTTCTATGACAAAAGGTTGGTCTGTGACCCCAAACACTTCAGCTTCCCTTGCCAATTCTTTGACTGGTTCCACATACTCCGTATCATCCAGAATAACCCCAATGGTATTGGCATGTTCCGGTAAAGGGTTCCTATTTACGTTCGGCCCTTGCGCCTCCCTTTTCCGGATTACAATCTCCCCGGCTTCAACCATATCTTGGATTTTATGCTTAAGCGCTTTGCAATCAAAGGTGGCATGTCCGGGGGCCCCAGAATGATAAGCACAGACAGCTTGTGGATTATACCACGCGGGCATACCATATGGGTAGGTAGGAGGGGGTACTGTACCAATTTTCCCGGCGGCCTTCAACTGGTCATACAATTGGTCCAGAGGCCTGCCTAAATTGGTAAATGTACGGCTAGGGGGTCGGTTGTAAGGTTCAGGAGGTTGAGGATGGTTGTAAACAGGTCTATTTGGTGGAGGAAATCTTGGGTTATATGGAGGGCGAGGTCGGTTTTGGGGTGGATTTGATTGGGAAATTTGAAAAGGGGCTGAAGGTGGGTTTGGATAGCTTGGGCGAGGTCGAAGGTGGTGGATGTTGGTAGTATATACAGGATGCGGATTTGAGTAGTAAGGGTAATGGGGTTGGTAGATTGGGCTGTGTTGGTATCGGGGTCTGGGTGAAGGGTTTTGGTTCCAAATAAATGTTGCATCCCCCTCTTTCTTTTTGAACGGCGGCTTCTTCACATTGCTTCCCTGCCCTTGTAAAGCATCCAACTGAGATTTCAGGGCAGAGACATTGACAATCTTCCCGGCTCTCACAAAGTCGTCAAACTCTTCCAATTTATTCACAATTGCAGCAAAAGAACAACCAGTCATACGGAAAATTTCTTCGAAATATGGAGGATCATGCGCCTTTATGAATGTGCGAATAATTTCATCCTCAGTCATCGGTGGCTCCACCTTCGCAGCTATCTTTCTCCATCTCTTGGCATATGTCTTATGATCTTCAGATGGTCGCCTTTTCGTTCCTTCCAGAGTAGTCCGAGTTGGCGCTAGCTCACAGTTATACTCATATTGTCTAATGAAGGCATTGGACAGATCGAGCCAGGTCTTCACTTCCTCCGGCTTTAGGTTGGAATACCAGTCAAGCGCATCCCCTTCTAAGCTTTCTGGAAATAATCTCAACGGCAAATTCTCGTCATCCACTGGCTTGCCCAACTTGTTAGCAAACAAGCGCAGGTGCGTTTTAGGGTTGCTTGTTCCATCATATTTGTTGAATTTAGGGGTCTTGAACCCCACTGGCAGTTGCACGTTCGGAAACAGGCACAAATCATCATAATCCAACACCCCTTGTTTGCTTAAACCTTGGCTTTTCCGGATAAATTCATCAAAACGATCCAAGCGTTTAAGTAACTTCATATTAATCTGGGCAGACGACTCTCCCATTTCTGGCTTATTTTGAAAAGTGTGCTCCGGCACCACGGGCTCCGCGGTGGTTTGATAAAAAGCTGGTGGGTTCTGATGCATGTTTGGGTCGCTTTGAGGCTGAAATCCTTGACCATAAGGAGGGTAGAAAGGAGGATTTTGAGTAAAAGCATATTGCGGGTTAAAAGTTCCCTCAAAGGTGGTTTGAAATGGAGGAATAACAAATGGTTCGGATTGTGGTTGTGTAGCGGGTACAGGCTCAGGTTGCACTCCGCTACTAACGAGCTCGTCAATCAACTTCTTCTGAGCGGCCATTTCTGACGCCATTTCCCCAAATTTTGTGAGTAACTCTGTCAACTGAACCCCAGGACTTGCAGCTTCCGGCTGGGTAGTGGCAACGGCCTTATCGGATGATTCTGGTTGAGTACTCATGTCTACACGATTCCTTTGGGCCTTACTTCGGGATCGCGTAATAATGGGGCTTTTCCGAAAAGCTATTTTGAAATTTACCTGAAATGAAGAAAGAACTCCCTTAGATAAACCAATGATTACTGAATTTCTGCAATTTATTCAAAAAGAGAAAAAAGAAAAAGGCATGAGTTAGTAATTATTCGAAAAATTCGGATGCATGTCCTATGGGGGGGCCCTTTTTGTGCCAAGGGTAGGCCTAGCATGATGCAACACTTTCGGAATGAGACCCATTAATCAAACCTGTTATTTGACAAACACTTTGTGAGAAGGGATTCATTGCAAAAACCAAATACATCTGTTTACATCATATTGCGAAGGCGATTTTGTACAAGATCACCAAAGTTCCTAAGCCTATCTAGTACAGAGTCTTTACTCTCTCTAGTATATGGCATCTGGACACGTTCGGCTTGATCATATAATTCCCCACATTTCCGCTTCATCTCTTGGCGCCTTTCTCGCTCCTTCTCATATAACCTCTTGTTTTCTTCTGCCTTTCCTTTGTGCACTTCGATGGATTTCTTCAACTGTACCACCTCCATGTCCTTGGCTTTAATGATGGCTCTCAGCTTCTCAATTTCCTCATACGGCTCATGTTGCAACCCTTGCGTGGTGGAATCTTTCAACCAATCCTCGTATGGTGCGGTCATTACCCCCTTCTGTTTGAGCTCCGGAAGATAACGAATGCTTCTATCGTCGGATATTGTTCTCCAAGATTCAGTGATTTGACTCTTCATAGGGATCTCTTTTGGGCATACCCCCTGATCAAAGAAAATGGTGACTTCACTAAACTCGGAAATCGGTGGCGGCCCCTGAATGCGACCTAGTTGTCTGAGAAATCTTTTCGGGGTATATGAGATGATTCCTTGAGTTCCCAGCAAGAGAACACGTTTGGATTCCTTAGTGCGAAGTATCGGCTCAAAGCAGTCTGTCCAATCTAATACCCACCTAATGTTGAAATCTTGCAATGTTTCCAAGTAATCCACACATTCGGATGCGTTCTTAGGTAGATCTCCCTCGTTGACTCTTTTGGGATGTGTGATTACCCAATTATATCCAACCACCGGCAAACTATCGGCAACTGATGCTTGTCTCTTAAAATGTTCCGTAGCCCATATGTATAGAACCAAGTTCGCCCCATGGAAAAACTTTTCTCCCTTTCGACAACCAGTACAAGCTAAGAAAATATCTGCGAGAATGGTCGGGACTATAGAGCATTGCTTACCCTGAATTCCTAAGAAAAGGTCATTCACAATTTTTGCTGATTTGAAGGCTATCTTTTGATCTTTTCGCGGAAAGAGATAGGTCCCAGCCATAACTACCCCATATACTAGTAGCCTTTTGCGCTCCCATACGGCTTTGGAAGTGAACACAAAATCCGTCACATGCCTCTCGAATCCATCGCGTGGCGCAAATCGTTCAAACAGAATATTCACAGCGACGCCCTGATCTGACCCTCGTAGCACGGACTCTTTCAATCCTATAATTTGACAAAATTCGGCCTTGTCGGAAGCAAATGGAAGCACCAAGGCAGTTCCTCGTGTGGGTAAACCAAGGAGGCCAGCTACTTCTTCGAGTGTTATAGTCATTTGCCTATTGCCTATTCTAAAAGCAGTACACTCGGGGTCCCAAAGATGAACTAAAGCCTCTACCAAGTAATTGTTGGATTTGATCTGTTTAAAGTCTCCAATTGGTCCTAAAAATTGGGCTACTTGATTCAATTCACTAGGTAACATGAAGGTGGGCCATTGTTGAACCTCAGTCGACGGTATTAACAATTGGTAGATGCGGCGAGGGCAAGCCATCTGATAATGAAGAGGGTAGTTTGTCAATTACCTTACCTACGAGTCTCATTCCTCCAGTTATGCGATAACTTAAACGTGCAGTCCCTTGAAGGGTTAAATACCCATGGGACACAAAAGGGTTGGTTTTATTCCTAAAACGGGATTCCCTACGTGGCGTTCCCTTTCTAGGGTTTATGCATGATGCCATTTTATTAAAACAATAAAATATGCAATTTGAAATGAAACGTGACCTAAGGAACCCTTTATTTGCCAGAGTAGGCCTAAAACGGTATGGCATTATGAATTTATGAACAAAATAAACCATAATTTGTCAAACGTGCAATAGCCTATCTACAAGGGTAGGTCTTAAAAGAAGGTCATGCCAGACCTCTTATTTCTTAATGTTTGTGAATGCCAAAAACAAAAAACAAGGAAACGTGAGCTCAACACATAATCACATAACACATTTGGACAAATAGATAATATAAAAGGCAATAAAGATAAATAAGAAAAGAGGGTTGGGACCCCTCCCCTCGTGAATAGTGTCCCTAGTTCAGGATAATGGCTGACTCTACCCTAGGCAATTCTAATATGAATGCATGAGGCTTGGCTTACTAATGCATCTAGACTCGATAGGTCATAGGCCCCCGAGCCTTCAGACTTAGAAACCAAGGGTCATCAATCCCAAGGTTCTTTGTCGGTGGCTCGAGCGATTCCCCAAACACCGCTACGCACACATCGTGTCACGGCTACGTGTTTGAGTGAATCTATCAAAACTTCAATCTTCGACCAAAAGCTAAAGGCTATCAACCAATAGCTTTAAGCGGAAGATTGAGTGACCCATTGGAACATGCTACACACACATCGTGTCGTGATCACATGTCCAAGTGAGTCACCTAATCCTAATAGGGTGGAGTGGCGTGACAAGCCACTAAAGAAAAATAAAAGGGATAAATAATTAAAGCGTATGCACGTATGCTAGTGCTCGTTTGGAGGGGAGGGATCAAGAACCAACGCGAGGCTCTAAGGTGATGTCCCCCACCCAAATGCAATGCAAGCGCGAGATAAACAAGTAAACATACATCCAATCAACCAATCATACATTCACGAGCGAGGGAGTAGTTGGATACGCGTGAAATGCAAAAAATCCTAAAAAAGGAAAAAATGCAACCCTAAAACACCCAAATGTGATATATGAAAAGGTTAAAAGAAGAAAAATATTGATTAAATCAAATTTGCTCGGACTCTCGAAAGTCCCCAGTGGAGTCGCCAACTGTCGCGCCCCATTTTTTTGGAAAAATAAAATGATTGCTTTTGGGATTTTATTGGTTTGGAAAAAGTGAATTTTTTTTGATAAAAATAAAAATGGGTCTAAATGGGACTTTTGAAAATGCGACGATTTGACCCAAAATTATAGTTTAAAAAGGGTTTTTGAAATAAAAAAATCGGAGTCGCCACTTGGTAATGAGTTAGGGTGTACCAAGTCACCTAAAAATGAATTTTTAAAGAAAAATAGGAAAAAGTATTAAGAAACCCCTTTTAAACGACTCCTAATCCACGTAAACCAACGAAAAAGGTTCGGGAGTCACATTTGACGAAGGGGAAGGCAAGGATAAAAATCCAAGGCACCCCTTTGACCTAGCCAAGGCTAGTTGCGTGATTTAATCAAATATTTTCTTGTTTTAACCAAAAAATTTATTACATTTGGATGTACTATATGAATGCAAACCCTAGACCTAGGGGTATTGGGGGAAATTTCTCTTCAAAGGTTGAGTGGTGCCAATCACATTAATTGTGAAGCCCAATAACGATCCTTTGAAGAAGTCACGAATAATGCAAGTGAGATGCAAATGAAGGAAATGCATGTATGCAATGTGAAGGCATGAGTTTGAAAAAGTAAATAAAAGACAAGAATGTGTAAGTAAAAATGTGCACGTGAGTGAGCAAGGTATGATATGTGAAATGATAATATAAAGTGCATGTGTGCAAGTAATGATAAAAGCGTTCGTGTGCAAGTGAGGATTATAAAAGTGCACGTGTGCAAAGTGAAAGTGTAATGAGGGTAAAAATGGGATAATGGATGCATGGACCTAGGGAATTCATGCATACTGAGTACGGGGAGACCTAAATCGTGACTCAATTTGCCCTTTTATAGAGGGAATACAAGCGTGCTAAAGCTTATAAAAAGCCACACTCGTCTATATCCCATATTTAAGGGGACTCTCAAGCAAATGAACCCTATAACTAGTATGAAATGCAAAAATCCTAAATGAAGGGAAAAAGGGTTTCAAGGAGCATGCCAAATGCTAAGTTAAGAAAAATGCATGACATGTGATGAACACGCAAATATGTACTAACGAGGGGAAGTCCCTAAGGGTCTAGCGTTGGACTAGCCCATTCTATGGATTTCGACTAGCGTTGGACTAGCCCATTCTATGGATTCCGACTAGCGTTGGACTAGTGGAAACGTACATCCGTCCATCACATTCATTCATGGCTATGGAAAGCGAGTAGACATGCCAAACACTTATAAACACATAGCACATAACACTTAGCATGCTCAACTAGATGCAAGAACCTAATTGAAACAAGTAACACATAACACATGGGCAATTGAAGCCCTAGCTATTACATTTGCTAGCTAGGCACACGTCTTCGATAGGTCTTCATTGAATGTTCCTTCAAGCCCTATCTATTACAAGTCAAGAGGTGTACACATACCCCATAAAGAATAACTTAAATAAAAAGCAAAAGTAAATGACATAAATAAAAGAAATTAAATTAAAGGAAGGCTAGGAAAGCAAAATAGACATGCATATTCACATAACACGTAGGAGCACATAGGGTCAAATGAAGTGCAAATAAGGGATAGAATGTACCTCCCTTGAATCGATGCTCTAATGAAGTGAAATTATTAAATTACCCTCCAAAATAATAAAAATGTCAAGGTACCACTTTAATTATCAAATAATCACATGAAACAACCATTAAACACAAAAGTGGAAATTAAGCATGGAACGAAAATTAAATATGGAATAGATCATGCACGTGCAAGCAAAAATCGGTCTCAAATAAAGGGTCTCAAGAATTTAAAGTGGAGTGCTAAATTGAAATGCTTACGGTGGAATCCATCACAATCAAATGCAACAATCACAAAAAGAGAAAAACTATCACAGAAATTATTTATTATGATTAAATAACAAAATTATCTAAGAAAAACTGAATCAAATGAAACCAAGACTATGAATTCTTCCAAGATTATTAAGCTTTCATGACATTGGGAATTATCCATTGAAATTTGTCCACAATTCACGTAAAAACATACCGAAGCGAATTATCATGTAAAAGGGATCCAATTGCAAACATTAATCAATCATGTGAGCCCAATTAGAACATTTAAGAACTTTAAAGGTTCAAGAATGATGAAAAAGTCAAGTCATGGTTCAGATTGCAAATACTTTAGGACTCAATTGCAAGAAATTAAAGCATAATTGGGTCACAGTGCAACAAAGGGGAACTTAGGGGATCAAAGTGCAATTTTTAGAGATTAATTCATGCAGTTTTCATGCAAGCTACGTGAAAATCAACATGAGAAACAACATTCTGCAGCAGAAATTTCTGCTGAAAGCTTTCGGCAACCCAGAAGACAACCGTGATTTTCATTTTCTCAACCTTAACACCATTTTGATCGAAAAATCTTCTAACCAACACATTAAAGCATGAATCTAACAACCAAACAAGCAGGTAAATCAAATTCAAAGTGAGTTTCTGCAATATTTTCTCTCATGTTTGCTCAAACGAAACCCAACTCAAACTCACATCTTATTTTCCAAAAAAAATCAGATCTCGAGCTCACATACATAGCTTTAACTAAGCTGCAAACTATGCCATTACCATCGCCTCAACAGGTAGAAAACTTAGAAGGAAAAAAACATGCAAGTTCTATGCAATAGCCATGAAACAAGTTTCTGCAATTACTTCACATACTTTAGCAACCGAAGACTGCTGCACTTCCTTCTCAAGCTCAAGCTTCTTAATCACAACCGTGATCAAATATTTTTAGCATGGTGTTTAATCATAGCTCAAGTGTTTTAAGGACTCAAACATAAACTTAACATCAAATCATTCCATTCCTTCTCCTTAAAACCAGATTTAACAAGCAATTTAAACGTAAGGGTCCCTTAAACAGCCATGGAAAAGAAAACAAAAAGACAAAGAGATGCAGCAGCTTTTGCTTGCTGTGTTTTTGAAAGGAGGAACTTTTAAATAACTTAGTAACTTCAGCAATTCATACCATGAGTTTCCAACAAACTTTCAGTTTCAAAATACATCAGAAATGATCTACATTTACACTAAACTCTGACCCAAACAAATCAGGAAAACAAGTCGCAAACTTCTGCATTTTCTAATTACAACATTGCCGCAGCTATGTGTCAACAATTTTGGCCAAATCTGCCCACAATTCAAATGGTTTACTACTGAATGTCATACAAGACTTAAAACAACATTTTTCATGCATTTCCAAGCATTATTTGCTAATGAAAAATTCCAGAAACAACTGCAAATTCTGGTTTCACTCCCTTGGCAAGTCACGTAAATTTTCCAGCATTTACTCAGTCATAAACAAAATTTTCCTTCGGTTAAAACCTTGTATTGGCACTTAAATCTCACATGCACAACTACTGAACTAATTAACTAGCATTTCCAGTCCAGATTCGGCTCAGTTGTTACCAAAAGTTCATCAATCAACCAGCAAGTTGTTCGGCCACTCTCGGATGAGCTTGCAGGCTAGCCGATTCTGTTTCATCTCTTCTTTTCTAGTTTAATCCGAACTAACTAACTTCATGCAAGACTTAATCACCTAGTTCTTAGTTAGTTAACAACATTTAAAAGCTCAGATTACTCCAAAGAAACAAGATTAAAGCTGCATTTCTGTTTCAACTCCTCGGCAAAACTATTTTCATCAAAAATCAGATTTTCCTTTTCTTTGATTTCCTCATCCGGACACTCCAACCTCACATGCAAGTCCATATACAGCTTAATCAACCTATAATCTATTGGTTTCAGTCCAGAAATTACCTCTACTGGAAGCTTACTCACGCGGCAGAAGCTGAAGTTGTCTTACTCTCCTCACGGCTAAATCACGCACGCGATGGATGATTGGCTGCCGTCTTGGTTGCCGGTGGTTGCAGGTGTGGTGGTGTTGCGGTTGGAGATGGATTGCAGCTGGTTGAAGTGAAAGTGGAGAGTGCAGTAGCAACTCACGCACTGTCTCTTCCCTCAAGCTTACGGACAGAACCGAAGACTCGCAGCTCGCACGCTTCCTTTCTTTTCTTTTCTCTCGGTTGCAGGTTGCAGCTCTCTCCCTCTCAATCGATGATCACGAGGTAAGGGTATGAAGTGAAGTGGTTGTGTTTGAGGTGTGGTGGTGTGTAGAGGAAATGGTGCACGGTTGAAGGAAGTTGAGTATTGAAGTCCAGAAGGAAATGATGTAGCGTAGTGGGATGTATATATTAAGGTATTGTGAGTGGAGTGGAGTCGGCAATAACAATGGAAGGTGCTAGATTGAGAAGTGGAAATGGAACCGGCAGAAATAGAATTGTGATTTTTTTCGGTTTTTTTCTCTTTTTTTTTCTTTTTGAAATTAATTGAATAAAACTGATAATAAAAATAGATAACAAACAACAAAAACAACAAAAAAAGTAATTTAATTAACATTGGGTAGAAACTAAATAAACTAGAATCAACAAAACACAATTTTCCATTTTTCATCAATTTCCTCTTTTTCACAAATTTTACGTTAAAACTTAAAACTAAAACTAAAACTAAAACGTGAACAAAATTAATATGACAAATAATTAGCAAATAAAAGACAAATAAAAAGGTAACAACTAAAATGCAGACAATCTAAAACCAAATCATGAATTAGATGCAACATACAAATTATTTAAAAATTTGGTGTCTACAACATGTCCCATTAGTAATTGTATTATTAATATTTAATTCAGTTATTAACAAGAATATGTATTTTTGGATAGGAGGCTATCTATTTTTTTTAAATTGTGATATGATGTATTTGAAATAAAACAAATAGATTGAAAGACAAATAGATGATTGAAAAGCATGTATATGATGCAACAACAAAACTAAATTTTGCAAATAAATGACAATCCAAACCATTCTTTCTTTCGCATTAGTATTTTTCTCTAATTAACTATAATGGGGTTGTTTGACATTTTTCTCCAATTGGTTATAGTGGGGTTGTTTCTTTTTCATGACTTCATTTTCTTTGGATCTTCTTATTTGATTATGATTGAGAAGAGAGTAATGGTAGCTAAAAATTTTTTAGACTTATTTCTTGTACTAAAATGAGAAAGTGAATTAAGAAAATATTTTTGAACTTTTTGTTGATCCAACGTTGTTTTGTACTAATGGGCATGATGTGGTCAAGTGACGATATTCCATTTAAATCGCTTGATAATCCATCAATTGTCCTCAATTAGCCAAATTTATGAAACTATGAGGATGATAATGTGTTTGTGCGAAAGTTTAGGGATGAAATTAGTTAAAATTATAAAATTATAAGGAGAAAATGTGTTTTGCATCAAACTTTAGAGATGAAATTGGTTAACACCTTAAACGTTAGATATGAAAAGTGCATTTTTCCTAAATTTTAGGTCATGGACACATTTTGCTCTCAAACTTTTAAGCATAACACATTTAATATTTGGACTATCAATTTTTAACCAATTTCATCCTCGAATGGAAACTTAATCAATTTGGATGGAAAAAGCACCAGTTTTTATTCCCAAAATTTGGGTCAGGGACACATTTCGTCCTCAAATTATGTATTTTGACTATGCTATTAATTCTATTTTTTGTTGACATCAATTGAGTTGGATGCAGTTATTTGAGGACAAAATATGTCCATGACCCAAATTTTGGGATGAAAACTTGCATTTTCCCATTAGTCTTTCGTTTGAGGATGAAATTGGCAAATGCTTCATAGTTTTGATATTAAATATGTTATGTCAAAAAGTTTTAGAACCAAATATGGTCATGATCCAAAATTTGAGGATGACAACTAGCATTTTTCCTTGGGAGAAATGAGAAAGTCGGGAAAATTCTAATTGGTTAGAATCGAATGAGATGTGTCTGTAACATATCTCAAACTTACGGTCTGTATCATTTTCTTTTATTATTAACAAATCGTTAGGTTTGTTTTATATCTTTACGTCTTCTGTCTTCATAAAATGGAACAATACATGACTCCTTTTGCAATAATAAGGAATTACATTTAATGTGGTCTTAACCTAATTTAACAGCCGTTTGTAAAATTGAGTCTTACAAATTGTCTGCGATGTAATCGACATCCTTTTAAAAATTACCATAACAAATTACAAATTGTAACATCTATCTTAATTCAAAAAAGAAAAAAAAATGTAAGTAGTCGAGTCTAACTTTCATACTAAAATAGCACAAGGATAGGAATTAGTGATTACTAAAAAACTAACATGATGAAATCATTAGTTTACCGTCATTACGTACTAACAAAATTACAAAGAGGTTGCGAGCAAAAAGTAACACTAATTATTGACACAAAAATGTCCTACCTCTCCCTGTGACATATAGAAAAGATTACAAAGAGGGTTATTTTTGTCTTCGCATGTAATGGCAATCATATCTTCCCAACAAAAAGGCAAGTACTGTTTTTGAAACTTCATAGGCTAAAATGATGTTACTGGAAATCCCATAAAGACATTTTTAAATTATCCCAAATCTAATTTAAACCCAAACTCACAAAAACTAGTGAGCTCAGCTTAGATAAAGCCTAACAAATTTGACACTTGGCTTTGGAAACAACCATGATTTCTTATGCACCATCAAATACCATCATACTGAACACTTTTCAAATACTAAATTCATTGATCTCCCTAAATTGTTTTTCGAAGTAGGAAAATTGTACCATTTTTGAATAAAATTACAATCACATCCCTGCACACAATTTATTCGAGGGTAGATCCCCGTAAAATCCATATAATATGTTTCTGTATTACATTTCATAAGAACGCATACATAAATTCGGACAACTATAAAATAATAAAATCTGGAAATTTAATTTTTCAATAAACTCTTATAGCGGATTTAATGTACCTGCATTAGAAAAAATATACGACCGAGCATTTGTAACGTTTTCCTTTAAAAAATGTCTCCAAATGAACGCTTGCTATTTATAAAATACTTAAAAATAGATTTTGTAATTGAATCCATTTTGAATATTTTTATAGATGCAAACATTTATTTGGGATTTTTCTTAAAAGAAAAATGTCACTAAGGTGTCACAACATTAAAATCAAGTAACCAATCTCACTATTAGATCGGTATATTGAACTTTTTGAGCGTATTTTCATTTATTTTTTAAACTTAAATCTACCGTCCAAGGATATAAATGAATATTTTTGAACCATAATTGGATGCAATCTTGAAAACCCATAACCCGAGGGAGTTTGTGTGGAATTTACACTAAAAAAAAAAAATTCTCTTGTTGCGTCAACTTAACGCTCTGTTCTCTTCCTATTCTCTCCGTAGTTTGATTTCGCGGTCGTGAGTGTTTTGACCCGTTAGTAAAGAGAGTTTTCATGGCGGCATCATTAGGCGGCGGCAATGGTGGTGGTGCTGCGGGGGCGGCGGGAGTGGTGGAGTGGCACCAGAGGCCTCAGAATCCCAAGAATCCAGTAGTTTTCTTCGACATTACGATCGGTACAATGCCCGCAGGCCGTATCAAAATGGAGCTCTTTGCTGATATTGCCCCCAAAACTGCCGAAAATTTCCGGTAAATACGCTTTAGGCTCCTCTTCTACCCAATATATTCTTCAATATGCATAGATTGTACAAATGGGTTTCGTTGATTGTGTTTTTGTTGGCTTTGAAATACCAAAAGAGGGTTTGTTATTACTTGGATTGTGTGTTGTTAATACTATGAAATGATAATTCAAGATTGGATATGAGGACACAAAATGTAATCAAGACCATGGGTTTGTATGGTTTATGAACCAGATTTGGCGCGACTAATCATCTGGGGATTAGGAGTCATAGAATTCCTAATTAATTTTCTCTGTTTCTATCTCGGTTGCGGTTTGCAGGATATCAATTAATTAGAAAAATTAACGACAGTAGAAAGAATAAGAAATTCGAGAACAGTGAAAAGTAGTCATCCCAAAGTAAGATGATTTACCATCATATTCGTACTCTTGTTATAGGGAGCAGGCGATAATGGTTAATGGATGCTGATGGTGCATTTGGGAACTATTTTGGACTAAATGTGTACTAACTTTTGTACGAAATGTAAATTTTTTTTTTCTTTGTTAGTATAAGTGGCAGATCTTGAACTTGGGACCTCTCACTTGCACTCCCTCCGTACCGCCCAATCCATCCCTCCCCCGAAATGTACATCTATTTTGTGTACGTCGAATGGTGCATCTAGTCTAAAGATTAGTATAAATGACCCTCCTAAAAATTTGTTCAAAATTATGCCTGCTTTATCATTTATCAATGTTAGCGCACCCATTTTACAGTTTTTCCCTATTTTTATCTGTTGAATGTTGCTCCTTATGCAAGAAGGTCTCACTGATTTGCTAAAAGAATTATGTTCATCTGCTACTGTTTCCCTCCACCCTATCAGTGTTGATGTATATTTTCAGTTTAACTTGAAAATGTTTGAGAATACAGTTAAATGTGTTTTTTGGCCCCATTAAAGATCATTTAGTGATTTTTTCTATTTGCTTTGGTTTTATATTATCCTGTAGACAGTGGACTATCTTTCTGAGTGTCATTAATTCCCTTATCAAAAAAGAATAGCCGGATCAGGACTGAGTTTAATCTTGTAAATGCTGAGTCATAAAGGGATTAGTCTGGGTCCAGTAAATAATCACAAATATTAGCAATGTGGAAGATTGAGTAGAAATGTGGAGGGCTTGCACGGAAACCAGATTGGAATATACTTTGCATACCACTGTTTAGTGGGGGAAAATCTCCTAATCTAGCTTAGGACTATCACGAAGCTTGTTTTTCATCAGTTATGGTTACAACTTACAGCAGGGAAGGCCAATGTCTCTTCAGTGATGATTGCTTTACTTGAATAATCATGTGGTTCAATTTGTGATACGTTCCTCGATCAACTTGTTTCGAGACACGTAGCACGTTTGCCCAAGGATCTAGCGAGGTTGTCCAACGCTTGAATTGCGGAACTTAGAATCAAACGGACGACACGATTTGATTAAAGGCGGTAGACGACACTCCGATGAAGGTGAATACTCCAGGGGAATAGGTCGGTAGAACAATCAAGGACAAGACGCAAGATTGCTCAATACCCTTGTCAAAGCAAGTGAAAGGCTCGAATTCTCTCTCAAGAAGAAGAATCGAAAATAACAAACTTTATTGATAAAACGTCTACCTTTAATGCTTACAAAGCAAGCCTTTTTATGGGCAAGACTAAGGAAACCCTAATATCAAAACCCTAATATCGACTAGCTAGTTGGTCGGCCACTCCTTGGACAGGGTGGGCCGATCCATGGACTCAATCAAAAGGGCCTAGGGGTTCGGCCATCCTCCAACAAAAAGGTGGGCCGAATCCATGGCTAACAAAAGGACTAATCTAACTTAAGACTCCTAACACTAAGGCCTAATCGGCCATGGGCCGCTTGGACTCTTCACGGGCTCTCTTCGCGGGATTGGATCATCGTGTAGACAACTGGGTTATCACCTTCCAAGCCTTCAATGTCTCGATGAACCCCTTGTTGGTCTTGAACATTCCACACAAGGGTTTGGAGTGATTCCTTGAATTGCTTAGCCCGTGCACGTGTGACTGGATCCAATGGTACTTGAACTGGGTCATTGCGTGGGCCGAGGTCCGTGCACACATCAGTCCCCTACTCTTGAGAAGGATTTGCCCTCAAATCTGGATCCTCCCCGTCAAGAAATGGACTCAAATCTGCGACATTGAAGGTCGCGCTAACAGTGTACTCCCCAGGTAGCTCCAATTTGTAGTTGGAGCACTCGAAAGGGTCCATCTCCTCTTGGGGATAACTTGTTTTGTCGCTGCTTGGGAAATCTCTCCTTCCTCAAGTGTAGCCAAACCCAGTCTCCAGACTCAAAAATCATCTTACGACGGTGCTTGTTTGCTTGCTGGATGTATTGCTGAGTACGCCTCTCAATGTTTGTTCTAACGGCTTCATGTAACCTGCGCACAAAATCAGCTTTCTTTTTCCCATCTAAGCTTGTGTGCTCAGAGGAAGGTAAGGGTACCAAATCCAAGGGGGTCAGCGGGTTAAGGCCATAAACAATCTCAAAAGGTGAGTAGTGTGTAGCACTATGAACAGTTCGATTGTAGGCAAATTCAACATGAGGCAAACACTCTTCCCAAGTTTTAAGATTCTTTTTAATCAAAACCCGAAGTAGAGTACCAAGTGTGCGATTGACAACTTCAGTTTGTCCATCGCTTTGTGGATGACTGGTGGTGGAGAAAAACAATCTAGTGCCAAGTTTGGATCACAAAGTCTTCCAGAAATAACTCAAGAACTTTACATCTCTATCACTAACAATGGTCTTAGGCATGCCATGCAGACGGACAATTTTTTTGAAAAACAAAGTAGCAATATGAGATGCATCGTCAGTTTTGTGACATGGGATAAAATGGGCCATCTTAGAGAATCTATCAACCACGACAAAGATGGAATCATTACCCCTTGGTGACCTAGGTAGGCCTAAGACAAAATCCATAGGCAAGTCCACCCAAGGATAGTGAGGAATAGGCAATGGGGTATACAGACCGTATGGATTTGTTTTAGACTTTGGCTTATGACAAATGACACATCTACTAACCATGCATTCAACATCCCTACGCATGTGCGGCCAGTAAAAGTGCTCTTGTATCATGGTTAGAGTCTTAACAGTGCCAAAGTGTCTCATGAGACTACCACTGTGTGCCTCTCTAACCAAAAGATCACGAATGGAGGAGTTAGGGATACACAATTTATCCACATAAAACAAAAATTCATTGTGCAAGAAATACTTTCCATGTGGACTCTTTATGCAAGATGCATAGATTTCCCCAAAGTCATGGTAATGGGTATATATCTCCTTGAGCATCTCAAACCCTAACAACTTGGCATCAAGAACAGCAAGCAAAGAATGTCTACGAGATAAAGCATCAGCTACAGTTAGTGCACATGCGCCAAGTACCATCCTTTTTGGGGACAAGTATCACAGGCACAACACAAGGACTTAGACTCTCTTGTACCCATCCCTTACCTAATAGGCCATCAACTTGCTGTTGGAGCTCCTTTGTCTCCTCAGGGCCCATGCGGTAGACAGGTTTGTTGGGTAGTGGTGCTCCAAGAATCAGGTCGATTTGGTGCTCAATCCCTCGAATAGGTGGTAAGCCATCAGGGATCTCATCAGGGAAAACATCCTCAAATTCCTGCAAAAGAGCAACCATACTCGAAGGCAATGCCTTATCGAGTTCAGCAACATCTAAGAGCACATGTTTGCAAATCATGAGAAGTACAGGCTAATCAGAATTCACAACTTTTCTAACGTCCTTAGCCTTAATGATCATGTTTTGCTTCCTAGTGGTAGGTGTAGTGGGTGATTTGTCATGCGTAACACTAGATGTGCTTACTTGACCCTTGGTCGATTGCTCACTTGTAGAAGTGGAGCTCTTGCCAGGGTCGGCCGTCTTTTGCTTTCGCTTTTGACGGTCTATGTCACACTCCCTTTGCAATTTTAATTGGTCTTTGTAAACTTGTGCAGGTGTGAGTGGTGTGAGGACCTTACGTTTGCCATCGTGCAGAAGTGTGTACTTATTTGCCCTTCCATCGAATGTGACGTGTTTGTCAAATTGCCAGGGTCTCCCTAAGATGACATGTGTAGCATGCATAGGCATTACGTCACATACGACTTTATCAGTGTAACTACCAATTGAGAAGGGAACGCGTACCTGTTTGAAGACACGTACCTCACCATCCTCACTTAGCCATTAGAGGCGGTAAGGATTTGGATATCTAGTAGTTGGGAGCCCTAAACTCTCAACCATGAGCAAGCTCGCCACATTCGTGCAACTTCTATCATCGATGATGAGGCTACACACTTTGTCACCTACTTTACAACAAGTGTAAAATAGGTTCTCTCTTTGTAGTTGCTCGTCCTCCTTAACTCGGGCGGTTAGCACTCGTCGCGCTACCAAGCAACCTACTTCCCCTTGTGTAGGCGAGCAAGCTTCCCTAGCTGATTCTTCTTCCTGGTAGTCGCCGTTGACCAATTCGGACACCTCCTCACAATCGTCATCATCGGACACGATTTCGCCATTGTGAGTGATTAACATGACTCGTTGGTTTGGACATTGAGACTGAATATGTTCAAATCCTTGGCATTTAAAAGACTTGATGTCCCTACTCCTAGTCTTAGAAGACTCATGTGGTACCTTAGAGGTAGACCTGGATGCATCAAGAGTTTTGTTAGGGGCAAAATTGGTATTAGGATTAGAGGCATTACCTTGAATTCGGCTAGAAGGAGTTGAGGTAGCAGAATTTCCAACTTCGTGGGTTGTCCTCCGTGATAGGTTTCCCTTCCAGGAAGGCGAGTGGGAAGTTTGGAAGGTACGGGCCCTACGCCTCAATTTCTTTCCCCTCTCAGCCTTGTTGGCTAACTCAAGAAGGTCATGGATGTCCACATAATGTTGGAGCTCCAAGATTTCCTGAAGGTCAGGATTGAGACCTCTAAGAAACCTGGCCATGGTCGCTTCGCCATCCTCTTGAATGTTTGCCCTCATCATGGCCATCTCGATCTCCTTGTAATAGTCCTCCACACTCAGTTGCCTTGAGTGAGGGTTTGCAGTTTGGAGTGGAGATCTCGATTGTAGTAGCTTAGAACAAATTTCTTACGCATCAATGCCTTGAGTTCTCGCCAAGTTCGGACGCGTGGTTCTCCCATTCTCCTTCTATGGGTCCTTATTTGGTCCCACCAGACTAAGGCGTAGTCGGTGAACTCAACGGTGGCAACCTTAACCTTTTGTTCCTCACTATAGTCATAACAGTCGAAGACCATCTCGATACGGCCTTCCCATTCCAAGTAAGCCTCAGGATCACTCTTGCCTTTGAACGCGGGGACTTGAATTTTGAGTCCCTTGAATTCGTTTTTAGACGTGTCCGTCGTAGGCTTCTCAGCACGTTCATCATCCTCACTACCCGAGTAGGCTTCACTATTTGCTCCCCTGGTGTCACGGTTACTCCGGTTGTGAGATCTAGAACGAGAGCCTCGTGTGAGACTCTTGGAGAGTTCATCAAAGCGAGTGTCCAATTCCTCCATTTGTTGCTCACTAACTCGCCTGAGCTCGTTCTTCATGGCGGTGAACACCAAGGAGTAGTCAGTGGGTGGTTGTTGTTGCTCCATGTCTCTCTTGACGCCCTGCAAAAGGTAGAAATAAGAAGAAATAGTGCAAATATATTCTCACTTCACTCCCTTAGTGGATCACTCTCACTCTTGAAACAATCTTACCCAGTGCCTTTACCTGTCGGTTTAGGTAGGTGAGAAATGCTGCTCGAGTCCAATAATCGTCACCGACTTTTCCCACAAGAATGTTCACGAGTGTAAGACACCAATGTGGATGGAAAATGAGGTGAAATGGACGAATTTGGAGGGGAGGTAGTGGCGGACAGCAAGGGGTGCGCCAATGTGAACAAAAAGGACAAGAAACCCTAGTTTCCTAAAATGTAGGAGTAGATTCCTAAAATGTAGGAGAGAATATAGGAAAGTGTCCAAGTGAAACAAAAGAGTTATCCAAGTATTTTACTTAGTTTCCTAAAGTGATTTGGAAAACAAGTTAGTTTGGAAACTCTTTAGCAAACCTCTCTTAAACAACCTTTGGAAAGTTCCAAATTCCTCTCCAAGTGGTCTTGCAAATCAGATTTGGTATCTACTCTTTCCAACCGAAATTTCCAGAATTTTTCTCCTTCTTAAACCCTTTCCCAAGGTCGGCTAATTCCCTATAAAAAAATCCTCTTTCACAGCCGCACCTTACTCACAATAAGTTCGGCCTTTTACCCTCAAGAACAAAGCAATTCGGTTCCTCCCTTCCTTGCGCAACACACAACAGCCTCAGCCCCTTTGGTTCAAGACAATGGCATCTTAAGACAATGGAAGCAATGTCACTCAAGCTTCCCCCCAACGGGTTGCTCAAGATTCCTCCAAGAAATTTATTCCTAAACCAAGAAAGCCTTTCACCACCGCAAGAGAGTATAGGAAGTTGTTTATTCGAAGGGAAGTTCAAGTTTTCAAGAAACAAGGTCAAGAAATCCAAGAACCTCGAAGGGTGGTTCAAGTTATCAAGGCACAAGGTGACCAAGAATTGTAAGAAGAGATTGGTTGAGTACCTTTCTTGGGGTTTAAATTTCTGTTTCGGGTAGGAACAAGATGTAACAAACTGATTTGGCAGTAAATAACCGAGCTCTTCCTTCTTTTTTTTTTTCTCTTGTTCGGCCCTCTTGCCCTAGCCGAATGGCTTTCTTTCTTTTCCTTTTTCGTTTCTGTTTTTTTTTTTTTTTTAAAACGTAAAGGACAACACAAGTGCTTGGCCGAATGGTTCAACCCAGATTCGCACAACCCTCTCTTTCTTTTTTTTTTTTACTACAAGCTACGCTCAAAACCGCAAGTTCTTGCAAAGATTCTCCAAGAAAACTTTCAAGAGCTTCAAGAGTTTCAAGATTGGTTTCAAGAACCTCAAGAAACCCAAGATTCTTGTAGGTTTCCTTCAAGATTCACAACACCAAACAAGTTAACCCAAAATCAGTCTAGAAAATTAAGAAAACAACTTGGATAGCTCACGAATCGATTTGGACAGATTAGGCACACAAAGCAAACGAAACCCTAGCCGCACTTAGCAAACCCTAGCCACCAAGACAAACCTTAGCCGCCGCCCCTTGAACTTGCTCTTGTTCACGGACAGGTTGGGCTACTACTACACGCACTACTTGGTCAGAATTCGGATGCAACAAGGACACAAGCTATGGTCAGATTATCAACGGCAACAACAACACATGTATGGACAGATTTGACGCAACCAAGAAAGAAACGGGCAGACAGATTTTGTTTTGTTTTCTTTTCGTTCTCTTTTTTTTTTTTTTTTTTTTGATGAGTGCGGACACAAATGGACAGAAAGGGAAGACTCACAGCAAGACACAAGACAAGACACGGACAGAATTTTCTCAACGAAAACGGCGCAACAAGAATAACAACTATACGAACAGAATTTTTTTTTTTTTTGTAAAACAAGGCAGAGGAACAAGGAAAACTAAGACAATGACTACGGATATAACGGAAGATACCTCCACCAAAGCTCTGAAGCCAACTGATACGTTCCTCAATCAACTTGTTTCGAGACACGTAGCACGTTTGCCCAAGGATCTAGCGAGGTTGTCCAACGCTTGGATTGCGGAACCTAGAATCAAACGGACGACACGATTTGATTAAAGGCAGTAGACGACACTCCGATGAAGGTGAATACTCCAGGGGAATAGGTCGGTAGAACAATCAAGGACAAGAAGCAAGATTACTCAACACCCTTGCCAAAGCAAGTGAAAGGCTCGAATTCTCTCTCAAGAAGAAGAATCGAAAATAACAAACTTCATTGATAAAACGTCTACCTTTAATGCTTACAAAGCAAGTCTTTTTATAGGCAAGACTAAGGAAACCCTTATATCAAAACCCTAATATCGACTAGCTAGTTGGTCGGTCACTCCTTGGACAGGGTGGGCCGATCCATGGACTCAATCAAAAGGGCCTAGGGGTTCGGCCATCCTCCAACAAAAAGGTGGGCCGAATCCATGGCTAACAAAAGGACTAATCTAACTTAAGACTCCTAACACTAAGGCCTAATCGGCCATGGGCTGCTTGGGCTCTTCACGGGCTCTCTTCGCGGGCTTGGATCATCGTGTAGACAACTGGGTTATCACCTTCCAAGCCTTCAATGTCTCGATGAACCCCTTGTTGGTCTTGAACATTCCGCACAAGGGCTTGGAGTGATTCCTTGAATTGCTTAACCCGTGCACGTGTGACTGGGCCCAATGGTACTTGAACTGGGTCATTGCGTGGGCCGAGGTCCGTGCACACATCAATTTGGCTATACGTGCTGTCTATTTTGTGCTTTTGTTCTGTCATTGCTGAAAAATAGTGATGGTCCATGTTGGGTGGTGGGAAAGTAATAGCTGACAAAAAAAGGGTTACAGGTCAGAAAACTTTAGCATTAATATTTAGTTTCCTGAAGTTTTTTAACGTGTCAGTGCATGCTTTTAGTTATTTTAGGACTACAATTGTTTCCTTCTCTTATTTGTTAGTATGCTCGTATTACTAACATTAATTGGCCCTCAATGATCAGGAAATTCGATCTCTTGTTCTGTTGTTTTCTTAGTCTGCATGTGCTGGGTGAAATTGTCTTTTACCTAATTCACTTTCCTGAAAACTGTTGTCAAGAAAGCTATTTTGATGCCTGATCTTTTAACTTTTTTCTGTACTCTCCATATGATTCTTTATCGTAATCTTTATATTGCTGTCCTTGGGAGTCTTGTAAAATGCCTATCTTTAACATATTTTTCTTTCCTGGCCAGGCAGTTTTGCACCGGTGAGTACAGGTTAGTAAATGCAAAATTCAGGACTAATGTCTTCTCTTTACTTTTTCTGTCAATTGTTCTGCAGTTTACATTGATTTAAGTGCTGAATTGTACTATCCACATTTTGTGATTTGCATCTCTGTGGCTTGTTTTTTTTCAATTTTTTTCTATTCTTTTAATCTTCATGCACTCTTTCGTGTTCTTTATTTTGTTTTCTTGTTTTGAAAAGGGGAGCTTTTTGTTCATAGAAGTTATTGGACAAACTTATCCTAGGGAAATATCATGTTGTCTTCAAGCCCTAGTTAATCCGGCACTATATTTTGCTGTGAAAACAAAATAAAGTTGAAGTCATTTGAATACCCGGGAGTTCTGTTTGAAAATCTGGCCGTTATATAGCCTTTGCAGGAAGTTGAAATTGTCCTGAGCGTGATTTATAAATGGATAAAAGAAAGAAAAAACATGGATTGCACAATTACAGAAAAAGGAAATTGGTTTTTAAATGTAGCAACAGGCCTAAAGAGCATTTTAGATGATGAAGGCATAAATGTTGGCCATAAATCTACGCTTCATAAAATGTCTGACACTTACATCTCATTTTGTGATACTATCTTGAATTGTCTTGTGCTGTCGGAATGGTATATACTTCAGGATTGGTTTAAAACCTTTCTAAGAATAAAATTTGGAAATTGGTTTTCGCCTTAAACAGGTGTGTTTTCTCTATAATTTGGTTGTTCCAAAATCAATGGCTGGTTTCATTCCTCAGTTTGTTTGTCTCTATCCATATTTCCTCACCATTGCAGTGTTACTGAAGTTAATTTTCTTCCCTTTCTGTTATTTTCTCTATCAGTTTAATTTGTTAACTGTGTTTAAAATTTCATCCTTTTTGTGGAAACTTTTGCACTAGTTGGTTGTTATCTAGTGGATTCAATTGGCAGGAAAGCAGGATTGCCTGTTGGTTACAAAGGATCTCAGTTCCATAGGGTGATCAAGGATTTCATGATACAAGGCGGTGACTTTGTGAAGGTGGTCCCTCCCTCCCTCCCTCCTCCTCTCTCTCTCTCTCTCTCCGTGCACATCTGTGTAGGTTCAGATTTAGTGGTCGTGTCTGATATTGTGGTTAAACACGTTTATCCACTGTGCTTTCTTGTGGGCCTGAATTTATTACAACCAAAGGTGATTATCGGTTCTTAAATGTCAAGTAGCATGCTTGTATCAAAGTTGAAATTTGCAGCCTCATAAAATTAGGCTGCTTTAATTTGTTAACACTGAATTAGAAAAACCATAATGTTATCAAATGCAGATCTTCAATGGATGAAACTTTAAATTTACTGTGAATGCAATAAAAGACATTACTAATAAGCCATTATCTATCTCTTAGAGTCTCATAATAGCCTTGTTCTGCAGGGTGATGGTAGTGGCTGTGTGTCTATATACGGGAGCAAGTTTGAAGATGAAAACTTTATTGCGAAGCACACTGGTCCTGGCCTCTTGTCAATGGTATGAAGTTTTTCCTTGGCATGCCTGTGACTATTTGTTGATGTGATAGCTAGATTTATTCTCTGGTCCGCCTTTTCCCTTCTTTAATCCCACCCATCCCCTGCTAAAAAATAAAAAAAAAAAAGAAAAAAGTGAGTAAGTGTGGAACATTGTCTGAAATTGGTTATTTGTATGATTTTAATAATCTTATCTGAAAAGAATGCCAGATGTCAAACTATTTTTTCGATGATTTAAACCAAAATGAATGACTGGCTTTCCACAAACCAACTTTTTTTGGGCTTCATACATCACTATACAGCCATGACCTAATGCCTTAAAGTTTTAGTTCTTTGTCTTTTTGGTTTAATGTCTTAAAAGTCTGACCAAGAATGGATTTACTCACTTGAGGTTATTCTGAATTATCATTTAGACATCCCTGAGGTTTGGGGGGAAAAGAAGTTACGTTGCTTTGATTTGATACTTAAGCATTCTGTTTTCCAGTTATGAAGAGATACTTAAACATTCTGCATTTTACTGTAAAGTTCTGATCTGATATTACAAAACTAGTGGATCCTTCCAACTAATTATCCCTTCTATGAACGTCACTCAAAGTAATATTTATCAAATACATATAAACTAACCATGGGAATTAATAACAAAAATTAAATCTACCATGTTTGCCATCCCCATCACCCTTTTCTCCTCTTGAGCTTCTGAGGTCCTGTTCCATCTATCAAATTTTCTTCCTTATCATCCCAAGTCTGATTGCTGTCTTTGCGGACATGAATAAAAAACAAGGCATAGTCCAACATTAAGAAAACATGGATTATCTTTCTCTGGAATATACTAAAGTTTCTGTGAAAACAGACAGCATAATGGCTTCTCACTAGTAATTGCAGAGAAAGACCTTTGCACAAACAGCATTACTAAACATAGCACCCACACATCATATGCAAACCATGATAAAAAGGCATGTGCAAAGGTGGGCAAAATGAATCAGTTTTGGTAGGTTATCTGACTGTAGTGGGCTAGAAACTGAGTGGGAAAGGAGAAGGAAAGGTAGCGATGCTTGAGGAGAGTTGGAGAGATTAGAGAAAGGAAATGCTAGCTTAATGAGGTCAAAGCTTTTAGGGAAGAGGTTACAGGCTATGTCGGATTGAAATTTTGAGGGTAAGAGAAAAGAGGAAGGATGTTTGTACTCAAAAAAAAAAAAAAAAGGAAGAAGAGAGGAGGGATGTAATGGCATTGACCCTTTAGGTAGGGAGGAATTGAAGTGGGTAGGAGAAAGTTGACGTGCTTTCAGCAGATTGAGGAGGAGGGTGGTCTGGGGATGGTTGTTGCAGAATTGGCTTTGAATCAGTGGGGTTTGATTGTTAGATGCTTGTTAGGCTTCCGTTTTAATTTTCTTGTGCTGTTATTTTTCTTTTATTTGTGCTATGCTTTTCATTTTCTTTCCTCCTCGTATTTGTTAGATCTGCAATTAATCAAGAAATTTGTTGTGGGGGAGGGTTTATGATTGCTATTTTATGCTCTATTTGCCACAAGTTGCTATTGGTGTACTTGTAATTTGTCAGTCTTTAGGGACTCTAATAACAGTAATAAAGTGCAATGGGTGTAAATGCAAGTAATAAGCAAGGGTTGTACGTTTCTTAAGTACTTGGGATAGTAATTATATCCTTGCATCGACACTGAAATGCATGTATTTCTTTTCCATGGTTACTTGCTACTTGATGAATTAGCTGAGGAATCAAATGAAAAGCTTTTGCAATGAATTAAGGTACATGGATAGGTTTTCTCGTGATGACTGACATTGGAAGCAATGCCGTTCCAACTCAATCACACTAGGTTCTGACTGGTTCACTCATTGTAATGGAAACTTTATCTCAAACCAGATCTTGATTAACTGTGACTCCACATTGTTGGTGTAGAAATTTTTTGTAATTGATCTGTTTAATCATATTATGAGAATAGGCTCTGTAAGCTCACAAGTCATTTATGTGCCAAAATTTTTTTTCTTTTATTCCTTGGTTTTGTACTTTTATTATGACTTGTCATCTCTTGCTTTTAATGATAACACTTCTTGTCATCATAGTTTAATTACCAATTATCATGTTCCTGTTAGAGATTATGTCTATAGAGTGGCAAAGAGATAAAGTTGATGGAGAAGGTCCATCTTCTAAAATCTTATACCGAGTTGTAAAACTTGGAGCACCTAATGAATATGTTGCATCACTGCTTAGTTGCCTGTACTCAATGTAGAAAATGTGACCACTCAAAAGAGAATATTTTCAAAATCCATTGATATGTTTCCATTTATAGGATTTGCTTCAAAGGGGACTAATGACGTTGTTGGACTTGCTTCAAAGGAGACTAATTGTTGGGGAAACTCTTAGTTATATTCTGCCTATTTATGGTCAATTCTTTGTTTTCCACTAAAATTGTCAAATCTACAAAAATAGGCTTCTTTTGTTATTAGCTTTTGTTTTTGGGGAATCAGAAAAGGGGTTCAGTTACATAAATTCATTAGTTTCTAGTAATTCAAACTTTACCAGCACTTATTGACTGCTTACTATCTGAATTTCATCTATATTGTTACATTTTGGTCTGTTAGGACTTGATATATATGTTTCTGGCAGGCAAATAGTGGACAAAATACTAATGGATGTCAGGTAAGAAAGGGTGTTTTTTCTTTTATCTGTCTATAAATATCACTATGCTTGAAAATTACTCCTTAAACCTTTAGTTATTCTGATATTGATTGCAGTTCTTTATCACATGTGCCAAGTGCGACTGGCTTGACAATAAGCATGTAGTTTTTGGGGTAAGTCTCACAGTTCTTTCCTTCAGATTTGTCCTTTAGATTGTTTTTATGTACGAGTTCTGCTTGTGACATTCTGTGGCATGTTTCAAGTTGCCATCTGCAGCACTTCTATGAGTTCTATCAGCTATTTGTGCGAGTCCCTTGTTACATTTGAGGTCTTATTCAATGATATCACCAACAAGATAAAATCTGAGACTTGCCCGAACAAGAAATTAGTTAATTTCCGCTGCTTTAAAGGAAAGAAAGTCCAGTTCTGTTTCTTGTTTGTCTCCAATTTCATTTTGTGAATGCAAAAAATGAATGTTGTTTCCTTGTCTTATAGTTGTTGCTATACCTTATTAATTATCTGTGTCAACGTATTATCTTGCTATAACTGAAAGTAAATTTAACTTACATGCTACACCATCCTTTTTATTTTGGTGCAGCGAGTACTTGGAGAGGGTCTATTGGTTGTCAGGAAGATTGAAAATGTGGCTACTGGACCTAACAATCGACCAAAATTGGCCTGCGTGGTTGCTGAATGTGGGGAGATGTGAAACGCCAATTCTGCGTAGCTATATTTGTAGGCTTTCTTATTAAAAATTTTGAATGTGTGTAGCCGCTAGTATTAATTTTGATTGTAAATGGTCTACATCGAGTATTTTGTGACCACCTAAAGATCTCAAAGGTCACAAAAAATTACTGGAGAAAAAATTGATAAAACATTATTGTTGTGGTACAGAACCAGCAATGCGGCTAGGAATGGGAATATTGAAGTAATCAGAAAACTTTAATTGACACTCAAATGGAATAGGAATTAAACGAACAACTCCAAATCTTATTGATGAACTTCGAATTTGGTTACAGAATCAGAATTGGTGGGAAAGAGGAGAAGGGGAAAAAGAATGCAGGAACTTGAGGAAAGGACAAGCAGAGGGGATATTCCCTCTCTGATTGCAATAACAAATCTTGACAAAAAAACTGCTTAACAATTACATGATCGTAACATTTATAGCAAACTACTCTAACTAACTTCTTCCAATAACTAATGAGTGATTGCCACGTGTAAAAGGAATCTTTGAGCTCGTCTGGTCCTAGCTTCCGCAAGAACAGCATGAATCCAACAAAGGCGTGATTTCTTGGTCACGCCTTCACTCTCCACTCCCATGTTTTCCCTTTTACCTGACTTCACGCCTTTCCTCTTCTATGTATTGCTTAATTGTTGACTCCGTCAGTCCACGTCTTCCTTTGGCTCCATTCCGCCACTTCCACGCCTTCCCCTATCCACCTATCACGCCTTCTCCTTAGTTAGCTATTGACTTCATGACAATACTCCCCCCTTGCAACAAATCTTGTCCCCAAGATTGGAAGGTGGGGAACTGTTTTCTAATCTCCTCAGCATCCTCCCATGTGGCTTTCGCAGGATCCGTGCCCCACCAGTGGATTAACCATTGGGTTGCAGCAGCATTTCGTTTCTTCACTAGCCCCCTATCAAGTACTGCCACTAGCTCCACTCTCCAATGCCCTTTTTCATTTGTTTCTGGCAATTGGAGTGTAGGTGTGATCTTATCCCCTACCTTTTTCTTGAGCAAGGACACATGAAAAATAGGGTGGACCTTTGAAGAAGCTGGCAGATTCAGTCTGTATGCTACATTCCCTATCCTCTCCTCAATTTTGTAAGGGCCAAAGTACTTTGCTGAGAGTTTGGTGTTCCCTCTCAAGGATATTGAACTTTGTCTATACGGTTGCAGCCTTAGGTACACCCAATCACCTTCACTGAACTCCCTTTCACTTCTGTTCTCATCAGCATATCTCTTCATCATTTCCTGAGCTTGCTTCAAATTCTGTTTCAGCAGGTTGTCTATCTGCTGCCTTTCTTTGATGTAATCACCAACAGCAGCTACTCTGGACTGCAGGTAAGGTCCCAGGGCTAGCTGAGGAGGGGGAAGGCCATATAATGCTTCAAACGGAGTCATCTGAATAGCAGTGTGGTATGAGGTGTTATACCACCACTCTGCCATAGATAGCCACTGGTTCCATTTCTTAAGTTCTGTATGTGACAGGCACCTGAGGTACATCTCCAGCACTTGGTTCCCTCTCTCAGTCTGGCCATCAGTCTGAGGGTGATAGGCAGCGCTGTAGTTCAGTTTAGCTCCCAACATACTGAACAACTCCCCCCAGAAATGACTGACAAATATCCTATCTCTGTCTGACAACATGCTATGAGGAATCCCATGTAGTTTACTGACATGATCAATGAAAAGTCTAGCTACCTTTGGGGCATCAAAGGGATGTGACATACTGATGAAATGAGCATATTTGGTAAACCTATCCACCACCACCATGATGGTGTTCTTCCCCTCTGATTGTGGCAGACCTTCAATGAAATCCATGGTGATATGACTCCATGAATGTTGAGGTATAGGTAATGGTTGCAGTAAGCCTGGATAAGCCACATGTTCATCCTTGCATTTCCTACAGGTGTCACATTCTAGAACCATATTCCTGATCTCTTTGTACATTCCTAGCCAGTAGAATAGTTGCTTTGCTCTCAGGTAACTGGCTTGGATGCCTGAGTGTCCACCTATTTGGGAATCGTGCATGCAGTGCAGTGATGATCTTTTTTCTGATGCCACCTTGACCTCCTACTACCCTGGTATGTGTAATCTGGTGCCTGTGTGGGAGTCAGTAGCACCTGTGATATGACCTCCTGGACCCACTCATCCCCTTCATAACTCTCTATTACCTCCCTGATCCAAGTAGGCACTGCACAGGATATGGTGGTGCACTTCCCTAACTCCTCTCTGCCCTGTCTAGAAAGTGCATCAGCAGCCACATTGTCCTTTCCCTTTTTGTAGTGAATTTCATAGCTCAGTCCAAGCAGCTTGGTGAGCCACTTCTGTTGGAGAGGGGTAGTGATCCTTTGTTCCAGCAGATACTTTAAACTCTAGTGGTCAGTGTGTATGATGAAGTGATGCCCCTCCAAGTAATGTCTCCACCTGGTCACAGCAGTTACCAAAGCTAGTAACTCTTTCTCATAAATCGATAGCCCCATATTCTTCTGTCCCAAGGCCTGGCTGAGGTAGGAAATAGGTCTCTTGTTCTGCATCATTACAGCTCCTATGCCACTATAGCATGCACCTGTCTCAATGATGAATGGTTGTGTGAAGTCAGGAACTGCTAGTACAGGGGTATTGCACGTTGCCCCTTTTAGTTCCTGAAAAGCCTTCTCTGAGTCTTCATTCCAAAGGAAGTTGTCCCTCTTCAGCAGGTTGGTTAAGGGTCTTGCTATGGCTCCATATCCTTTGACAAATCTTCTGTAGTAGCCTGTCAACCCTAGAAATCCCCTCAGTTGCTTGATATTAGTTGGTTTTGGCCAATTCTCCATGCACTCTATCTTCTTAGGATCAGCCTGAACTCCTTCTGCTGATATAATATGTCCCAAGTACTCTACCTGCCGTTGTGCAAAAGAGCACTTGCTCATCTTGGCATACAATTGGTGCTGCCTCAGAATGCCTATTACTTCAGTCACATGCTTCACATGCATCTCCATTGTTGGGCTGTAAACCAGGATATCATCAAAGAACACCAGCACATGCTTCCTCATCTGTTCTTGAAAGACTTGGTTCATCAGGCTTTGAAAGGTTGCTGGTGCATTGGTTAAGCCAAATGGCATGACTTTGAACTCATAGAGTCCTTGGTGAGTTCTGAAAGCTGTTTTTGGGATGTCCTCCACCTTGACCCTGATCTGAAAATATCCAGCTCTCAAGTCAATCTTGGTGAAGTACCTGGCTCCATGCAGCTCATCTATTAGTTCTTCAATCAGAGGCATAGGGAATTTATTCTTCACTATCAACTCATTCAACTGCCTGTAATCCACACAGAACCTCCATGATCCATCCTTCTTCTTAACCAACAATACTGGCGAGGCAAAAGGACTGCTGCTAGGCTGTATAATGCCTATTTCAAGCATTTCCTTTACTAGTTTTTCAATCTTTGTCTTCTGTATGTAAGGGCATCTATATGGCCTCACTTGGAAAGACTTGGCTCCTTCCTTCAAAACAATCTGGTGGTCGTGACTTCTAGTTGGAGGCATTCCCTTGGGCTCCTCAAAGACATCCTTGTACTGATCAAGCACCTAACTGATTTCAGCAGGTGCCTGTCCTGGAACATCCACCTCCTCCACTGCCACTAGCTGTGCTACCACCCCATATGCCTGCTTCCTCAGCCACCTCTCCAATCTGTTCCCCTTGAGCTTCTTTAATCTGGTACTGTCTTCCTTTCCTAATAATACTATTTCTTGCTCCCCTTGGTGAATTCTCATGCTAAGTTCCTTGAAATTGAATTCTATAGGACTGTGCTTGGCCAACCAGTCTACTCCAAGGATCATGTCACAGCCTCCCAACTTCAGAGTGTTAAAGGCATGCTGGAATTGATGACCTTGCATTTTCCATTGCAGGGGCTTATCCAATCCCTTAGAATCCACCTTATCTCCATTGGCCACATTAACTATCGAGTTAGGCCCCTGAGTACCAAGTTTCAACTCTTTTGCCAGTTGTTCATCTAGGAAACATTGGGTATTGCCACTGTCTATTAGTACAGTAATCTGTCTTCCCTTGATTAGACCTCTCAACTTTATAGTTTTGTGCCCTGTCCCTCCAGCCAAGGCATGTACAGACACCTCTATGTGCTCATCTGCCAGTTTCCCATTAATACAATCACAGTATACCTCATCCTCTTGCTCCTTGTTTCCTTCTGTTGTCTCCTCTTCATCAGCCAGTAAGTAATGAACATGGGATTGTTTGCATACATGTCCCATAGTATAGGGCTCAACACATTTATAGCACAATCCATTTTCCCTCCTCAGGTTAAATTCTTCAGGGGAGATCCTTTTGAACTGATTTTGGTTGGAAAAGTTCTGATTATGAGTTCTAAGGGAATGCTTGGGGTTGTCCTAGTTCCATCTGGGGTGGAATGGTGCCCTCGATTGACTCTTCTGGCCACTAATGCTAGCAGGAACAGATTTGTGTATCTTCTGTATAGCTTTTAAGCTCTTTTCTTGCAATTTAGCTATCTCAATGGCAACAGCTAAGGATTCAGATTTAGATATTTTTACCATATTGACAATTTCCTCCTTCAATCCACTCATGAAGCATGCTTTATAATAGGAATCTGATAAATGAGGTAAGGATGGCATTACCAGGGCCTTTAGCATTTCGAATTTTTCCAGGTACTGATCCAGCTTGTGTTAGCTTGTTGAACTCCTCTATGGCTTCCTCAGGTTTCCCTTCCCCAAACCTAATGCACAAAGCAGTTGTCAGCTCTTCCCAAGGAATTACTTCCCTTCCATGGAAGACTCCATGGAACCAGATATCTGCTCTATCCCTGAAATAGAGTTCTGCTACTTCAGACTTCATATCATCTGTTATATCATGAATTTTGAAGTACTTGCTGGCCTTCCTGATCCACTCCCTAGGATTATCCCCATCAAAGATTGGTTGATCAATTTTAGGTAGCTTGTTGATGCTCCTGGATTCTCTTCTTCCAGCCCCTTCTTTCTGTGAATCCAATCTAGATCTCTCTGGTTGAGCCACCTCCTTCGAACTGCTGCTTCCTTCCAATTCCTTTCCCCAATCGTTCATTTTAGACATTAGCTGGGCCATCATGTTCATCATTCCTTCATACTTTTGATCAATCCCCTTCAGCAGTTTTTCAGTAGCATCCTGCCTGAATTCCATTGATCTGATGGCCTACTCCATTCCCTCATTCTTGTTAGTGAAGGTTCTGACCACACTGCCCAATTCTACTATATCTCTTCTTAGCGTTTCGTCCTGGTTCTTTGTCATCCCTATGGCTCGTGAACACAACTCTGATACCACTGTTATGGTACAGAACCAGCAATGCGGCTAGGAATGGGAATATTGAAGTAATTAGAAAACTTTAATTGACACTCAAATGGAATAGGAATTAAACGAACAACTCCAAATCTTATTGATGAACTTCGAATTTGGTTACAGAATCAGAATTGGCGGGAAAGAGAAGAAGGGGAAAAAGAATGCAGGAACTTGAGGAAAGGACAAGCAGAGGGGATATTCCCTCTCTGATTGCAATAACAAATCTTGACAAAAAAGCTGCTTAACAATTACATGATCGTAACATTTATAGTAAACTACTCTAACTAACTTCTTCCAATAACTAATGAGTGATTGCCACGTGTAAAAGGAATCTTCGAGCTCGTCTGGTCCCCAGCTTCCGCAAGAACAGCATGAACCCAGCAAAGACGTGATTTCTTGGTCACGCCTTCACTCTCCACTCCCATGCTTTCCCTTTTACCTGACTTCACCCCTTTCCTCTTCTGTGTATTGCTTAATTGTTGACTCCGTCAATCCACGTCTTCCTTTGGCTCCATTCCGCCACTTCCACGCCTTCCCCTATCCACCTATCACGCCTTCTCCTTAGTTAGCTACTGACTTCATGACAATTATGCACATAATGAGGTTAGGCAGAATTAGGCGTAGCCATGGTTCCCCCGGTTCAGATTCTCTGGAATGGTGGAGCTAGAGCTGCACCTTGTAGAACGGTTTCCTACTACGTTTGTAGAACTGTTGGATATGATTTTGTTTTCGGTTCTTGTTCCTCGAGATTCTGATTTCGGTTTTTTATGGTTATAATTCCTGTTCCTTCTAGTTACTCTTAGCTATTTATTGTTTCAAATGTGATACGAAAGTAACCTAACAATAGATTTGGAGTCAAGAGATGATGTACAAAGAAATAAAAATAACAATTTTATTATCCAACAAAGAAAGGAAAAAGTGATACAGATTGTACAAAAAATTTGTCACATTATCAGTTGTTATTAAACATTTTAAGTAACATAAAGGATACATTATGCTTGCATTGAAATTGAATGAAGAGAAATTGAATTAGGGCTTATAAGCCTCCAAGTCAATGGCTATCTAAGTGCATCCACAATGAGGTGTGATACAGGATGTAATACCATTTATTACACTCAACAATTATACCTCCCCATAGTGGGATCGTAATAATCATAATGGCTATCATGACTATCAGGTGTATAATAGACATGCAAGAAGACAAACTAATTGTGAGTCCATTTGATAATTTTAAAGCATTAAATGTTTTCAATAGTAATATTGTGTCAATTTCAATGCTTTGCAATGGTAATATTTATTCAATGTCAATTCTCATCCACCAAATTGATAAACGGTAAAATTCCCAAGGGTAATTTTTTTTAATTATCTTTTTTTTTTTCAATTTTTTGTGGTTCAAAATTTTGTCTATAAATATTGTTAACATTTTTTCAATTTCTCACTCTCCTACTCCATTTCTTTTCTACAACCTCTTATTCAATTTTCTAAAGTTTCAATATTTTTTCGTTACAGATGAGAATTGTAATAGTTTTAGAAATATATTTAATGCTCCAAATATAGAAAATTATTCATCCTCACAAAATCAAAACCATCAAAAATTTCCAAAAGTACCCAATTATTCCATATTTTGTTATTCCGGCAAATATGCAAAATTATGCATATCCCCCAAATTTACCCAATTTCAACCATCCACCAAATTTCTTGGGTCCACCAAGTTTTCCATATCCATTTCCCTGTATTTGGTGCTCGATTTTTTTCCATACTCAAATATTCCGTCTTCTGGAATGGGTTGTAGAAACTCAAAAACTCCAAAAGTTTTTGATTTCGGCACCGAGCAAGAAAATGCAACACTGATGGAAAATATGAGAGTTTTAGGGTGTAACATAATCTTTTTGAGAGCCAAAAAAAGTTATTTTTCAAAAATTAATAATATGATTTTTTAGAAAATAAAAAAAATTTTGGGATTAAAAATTTTCCCGAAAGTTAATAAATTATTCTCCAAAAATACATGAAATCATTTTTTAGAAAATAAATTTATTTATTTATAGTATATGTATTGTGAATTATTAAAATAAATATGTGATTTGATTGTGGGTGCATGCTATTATACTCTGTAGAGTGTAATTTATAGTGAGAGATAGTATAATGAAAGAGGGGATAATAAAGTGATGATGTGGTATATGGATTACACTCCTTAAAGTATAATCCATTGTGGATCCCTCAATAGTTATTGTTTACTCATCCCTTTTTTTTTAAAGACAGCTTGAATCAAGTCGAAATTGGCTGTTGTAATTTTGGTTTTTTTTTTTTGAGAACAAGAATTGAAAAAATTTCTATGGTTAATTATTTGGGTTTCAATTCTGGTTCTATTCAAATATGGTGGGTTTGGTCTATTCAAATATTGAGAATTTAAATTTAGGATTAATCTTATATACACTGTCAGTGTATATATATTACCATTAGATATATGATATATGTCCAAAATTTAAATTTAAATTTTAAATTTTATTCATATGTGATGCATCAAATCGTGATAGTACATACACTATCAGCGTATATAAGATTTACTCTTAAAGTTAAGTTATGGCAAAGAGTGAATGTCACAGAAAATTATAGAAGTACCAAAAACAAAATTGTAAGGGTTTTTTTTTTAAAGCCTCCCACACATCCTTTTTACCTCCAATTGCTAGATCCAAAATTTGAATCCTGAACTTAACAACGAGGAGAATTTTATAAGATTTCTCCTCTGACCATTGGACTAACTCCAATGGTAAAACAAAATTGCAAGTTGTAGGAGACTAGGTAGATTTTGGAAATATTGTAAAGTGAGGGCTTCAAGTAATCAGAATAAATGTCTAAGTATACAACAAACATTCGATATTGAACATGTGAAAATTTATCATAGTTTCAACAAAATGTAGATTTTTCCATTTCATTATTTGTGTAACATCCTATGAAATAATGCATGTGGAGACGTGCTTTATATTGTATGTTGGGTGATTAAGGACATTAATAACATCTATAATACTAATTTTTGGTCCCGTGCTTTGCGTAGTGATGCCAGGGTTTAAGTTTTATTTACATTTTAGTATAAGTACTTGGAGCTTAAAGTAAATAGTGATTCGGCTAAACTGAAAGATTAGGGTTAATGGGTTTGATAGGACTGGTACTAAAAATTGTGTGACATCATCATGATGTCAGGAAGGTATATTTAATTTTCATACATAAAATACTATAGCAAATATCTATTGTGAGACCCCATAAATTTTCTCAGTTTCTAAGTTTTATTTTTATTTAATTACATGCTTTTCTGCATTTTCTTTATTAGAAAATTTTCTAGATAATTTTTATGAGTAAATATAGGTTTTAGATGATTTTTCTAGTATCGGTTAGTTTTTGAGAAAATGAAGGACGTATATCGGACGTGGCACCCGCTAGTGCGGAAAGTTCAGTAAAATTCGGCCAGTTAGGTTAAGTTTTGGATACTGGGTTTAATTTACCGGGTGTTAAGAGATAATTAGAGGATATCATGTGGATGAGTGTTGAGGAAACAAAATGATAGCTTAGCATTTAATGGAAGTGACAAGTGTCACTTGTAGATTAATTCTTACTTGTTGACTACTATTCATGACTTTACCAAATAAATCAAAATTGACTAAAATTACCCTTCATTTTCAAGCTTCTTGGCCGATTCTCTTCAAGGGAAAAGAAAGGAAAAGCTCTCAATTTTCTAGTCTCCAATCTTGCCCAATCTTTCCATTCAACCGTTTAATCTTCAAGATACTCCATAAAACCTCTTAGTTTAGTGAAGTTAAGGTTGGTTGTGAAGTTGTTTGGAAGGCTAAGGTGGTTAGTTGCTTCCTTTCTTGCATTTTAAGGTGAGTATCTAAGGAACTCCTCTTTTGTTCTTGATGATGTCTAATTAATGGCTTGTGGTAGCCTAAGAGGTGTTTTTGTGGGTTATTTCATGATTTTAGTGAGATTGATGACATTTTTCTATTTATTCATGATTTTTCTGTTTTAATATGATTACCATTGTGTGGCCATGTATGATGGTTGGAATTGCTCTAGAATGGAGCTAGAATGCGTAAATTGTGGTTGTTGCGGAAAATTTCCGCATTTGAACGGAAAAATTCGGATTTAGGGTTTCAATTCAACCATTCTGCCTGGTACTATTTCTCATAGTTAGAGGCCGAATTAGCCTTGGATTAAAACATGAAAGTTGTAGGGAATGATATTTTATAGTTGTCTGTAAAATTTCAGGCCAATCGGAGCAACGTAACCTGTGAAAAGACTGAAATACCCCCGCTGCCCTGTTTCTGTCCGAACTTGGTAATCAGCTTTGGTAATTGGTTAGTTTGATTGGGAATACGATTGATTTGGTTGTTGATGTCTTCTTAATAAATATATCCTGGTATCTTAGCTTTCGGATGGATTTGGAATCACTTGAATTGGACTTTGGTAGCCTGACTTATGGTTGGTTAACCAGAATGCGCTTTGTTAACCTGTTTATACGGTTCTGGTTTGGTACATTGTGATTTTGACTTAGTTTCACTACAAACTGGACTGAGTGGCCTTCTTCAACATTGTAACCCTTTCTGTTAGCTTCGAAACGGTGTATAGTATACATCCATCCGATACTCGTAGGGCCAGTTGTGTCCAATACGCTTAATGGCATCAAAACTGTTTTTAGGTCATAGAGCTTAATTTGCATTTCCAGATTTTCCCTAACTTACTTTGGCACTTATACGTTTATTTGGAGCCTTATTTTGGGAGTATGTAGATTTGGGTTATGACTTGTAATCGAGTCTTATTGTGATTATTTGAATGTTTTAGGACGTGACGGTGGTTCAAGACGCTCTTTGGGCGGAAGTATATGAAATATCATTTGCTTGCTTGGTGAGTATACTACTCACTTGTTTGTTTACAATGTGGCTTTTTTATTTGTTATATTTAAACTTGATGCCTTGAAGGCTTATTTGCACCGGTGAAACTGATTAAAGTGAGGGTGTACTTGATCGCCCTCACCCCTTTTGTATTATATATGACTGTTAACTGTGGTACTTGAATAATACATGAAATGCTGGATTGGGTGTCGTATGGACGAGTATCCAACGGCCATTACTATTACTACTAAGCTCAACCATTGGTAGTCGATTGGATCGAGCCGGCGAGGGCTTGGTCGTGAAAATTGACGAGCCATGGGGACTGTTATATGGAATCCTGTAGTATGAGACTCTCGATTCCGGTATACTCGAGTATTACCAAATTGACACTGTTTGGAGTTCGGGCCTGGTAGGGGAATGTTGGGTGGAAGAAATGGAAGTAAAGTGGAGCCTACGGTTGGTTACTTTGTAAACATTGACGGAGGGTCAATGAAGTCCGGTCAAGTATACAAGCGAGGAAAGGGGCTCTTGAGAGCCGTCCGTATCCTTTTACCCGTTTTATTAATGTGTGATCTTGGTTTACTTCTTTATTGAATGAATTGGAGTGAAAAGTCTTATGCTTATATGAACTTGGTTGCTTGAGTGATAGTATCTCACTGGGCGTAAGCTCACTCTATTCCTTTTGTTTTCCTTACAGGAATTTGAATACTTTTGGAAAGTCCATGAATGTTGGTTGCCGAGTTGAGCTTATGTGAATGTAATTTTGAATAGCTCCTTTTGAGCAAACTCTAAGTGCATTTTGGATCCAACCAAAAATGTTGAGTTGTAATTTGCAAACCGTACTTGTATAAACTTGTTGGACAACTTGGGTATGTCCTTTTGGTATGTAAATGCTAAATTTCAAGATGTATATGTTTGATGCTTAGTTGGATTTTGACGTGTCGGTTACTATTCATGGCCGACTCTGTTTTCATTTTTTTTATTTTTTATTTTGACTTGACTAAGCGCGTTTGTATGTTCCGGAACGTGCTAGATCGCTTTATACTGTCCCGTTAGTCCTGGCGAGAGTTGGACAGGCAGTCCGCTAACCCCTTTGGTTCGCCTTAGGGGAAGGTGGGGCTGTCACATCTATCACTATATTAGTTACTTTCATTTTCATCCTCATATTAGTTATTTTCATTTTCATCCTCACAATCCTTGCCCATCAAATTAATAGAGATATAAGAGAATTTAGGAAAAGAAAAAATCGTTCAAAACGTCTTTCACATTTTGCAAAATGACTTTTTCGTCCATCACTTTTAAAAGTGTAATTTTATGTCCCTTACAAATTCACATTGATTAAATTTGGTCCCTACTTAGGGTTCCGACTAGTTTTTTGTCCGAATCCATCATGTGTCTTGCACGTTATCATTTTTTAAAGGCAACATTATCAAATCAAACTTACATAATCCGATCCATAATCTCTTACATTTCACAAAATGAATTTTTTCGTCCCTCACATTTCACAAAATAATTTTTTTTGTCTCTCACATTTCACAAATAGAATTTTCTCGTCTCTCACATTTTATAAAATGAAGTTTTTCATCTCTAATTAATCATGTATGTGAATAGTTTTTTTAAACCCATGTATATATCTATTTGATTTTACCTAAACAGTATGAATAGCATGTAATATATCTTTATGAACAGGCGAAATCAAATAGATATATATATAAATAAATTTAAAAAAATTGTTAGTTTTTTACTTTTGTTCATTTCCTTTTATTTGAAAATTGAGAACAAGAAGACATTTAATCATAAACATTATTGAGTGTTTATATCGAATTAAATTTGAACAGAAAAATAAACAAAGGAAAAAAATGAAAAAAAGAAGTAAGTGCTTGGCACTTTTAAATTTTAAGACAATCACAAGGCAAGTAATTTAATTGTTGGTCTTAAAGATAGCAAGTAGAAATTTTAGATTTAAACTGCAATTTGTTAGTATGACTATAGAATTCGAGTTTGGACTCATTAATTAGATGACCTTACTATACAACTCAATAAATGAATTATTACCAAAAGAGAAAAGGCCAGAAATATTGAATAGGTTCATATGGTGAAATCAAATAGATTTGTTTTAAACCCATGTATCTGTCTATTCAATAGCATGTGTATAACTATAATTAACTTATTTAGGTGAAATAAAATAGAGATATATTACATGCTATTCGTACTGTTTAGGTGAAATCAAACAAATATATATATGGGTTTAAAAAAAACTATTTATACACATGATCAATGATGGATGAAAAAAATTCATTTTCTGAAATATGATGGACAAAAAAAATTATTTTGTAAAATGTGAGAGATAAAAAAATTCATTTTGTGAAATGTGACGGACTATGAATCGGATTATGTAAATTTTGATTTAATAATTTTGCTCTTAAAAAATTATCATACATACTAGACACGTGGTGGATTTTGGCCAAAAATTAGTTGAAAATCTAGGTAGCGACCAAATTTGACCAATGTAAATTTGTAAGGAACGCAAAATTACACTTTTAAAAGATGAAAAAAGTCATTTTACAAAATGTGAGGGACGTTTTGAACGATTTTCCAACAAGAAATCAATAAAAATGTCAAAAAAAGTGAATACATACTAGTTTTTCCCATATTCGATTTAACCTATTTCTGATTGGATTTGACAAAGTTTTTGATGAGCGACTTTTCACGTCAACTTGGATTGGAATCCTAGTTAGCTTCTGGTTCAACCAGTAAAACTCGCTAGTTTGGTCTAATTTTAAAACAATGATTTATTGGTTGTTTTTTTTTTTAATAAAAAGGGCAGTCAGCCCTAAATTTTATTAGATCATGCAACAGTACAAGAATAAAAACAAGAGCAACAGGCGAAAGCGTATAAACCGAAAATCAAGCCCTAAGTTGCACCTCACGCAAACGAGGAACTTCTAAGCGATCCAGACGTGCCTCCCCTCTGGCTCTGAGGGGTAGGGTCGCAATCGAGGAGTAGCAGCGATGCCCCCCCTACCTGGAAGGATGCCAGTGCATCTGCCACCGAGTTGGCCTCACGAAACACATGCTGAAGAGGAGCCCTCATCTGATAGAGGAAATGTCTGATCTCCCGCAGTACTGTACACACCGGCCACTTTGAGACGACTTCCATATTCACTAGTTGAACAAGCATCTTCGAATCCGATTCAACAGTCAAAGCTCCCGTCCCCTGTTCTGCGCACATTTTTAGACCTTCCAGGAGAGATTGCGCCTCTGCTTCCAGCACTCCCGACTCCCCAAACTCCTTGTAATGGGAGATCACCCTCCCGTTATGATCACGCAGCACCCCAGCCCCCGCCGCCTTGCCGTTGAGGACACTGGCATCAGTGTTAAGCTTGATGGCTTTTTCCAAGAGACAGGAGCCACGCCCTTAGTCCGTCTATAGCTGCTGCCAAAATCAGCCCATGGACAGTCTCGATCTCCTGAAAAGGAGGTCCAAGAGAATGCGCGAGCCTTACCCATCTGGCCCAGAAACTCGTCGATCTGAAAAATCACTTGAGCCGGGGTGATCGGACGTGCATCAAATCTAGCTGTGTTTCTGCTCTTCCAAATGAACCAAAGAACCAACAAAGGGACAAGAACCCGCACATGTGTGGTCAAAACTTTTGTGTGTGAGAAGAACCAGTGGGACAACATAGAGGCAACACTGGACACGGTGAAGGGGAGAAGCCCAAACACCTTGAAAAAGTGTTCCCACACTGCCTTAGCCACCGTGTCGTGCAAGAACAGATGATTGATAGTTTCCGGGGCTTGCTGGCAACAACTGCATCTGGAACATAATGCTATCCCCTTGTATTACAGCAAGCTATCGAGGGGTAGCCAGTGGCGCAGCAGCCGCCATGCAAAGAAGGACACTCATAGAGGCACAGTGGAACCCCAGACATAGTGGTCGTGTGATGCCCCGAAAGAATGAGTGCGAGAACTCGAAAATTTTCTAATTTTCTAGGGTTTATTTTTTTTTAATCGCCCGCCTTTTCTACATTTCTTTATTAGAAAAATTTCCCAGATAAAGTTTATGAGTAAATATAGTTTTAAGATGATTTTTCTAGTATCGGGTAGTTTTTGAGAAATAAGGAGTGTATATTGGACGTGAGACCCGCTAGTGCAGTAAATGCGATATATTTTTGACAACTTGTTGGAGTTTTGTATTAAGTGATATTATTTTACAAGGTGCTCAGAGATAATTAGAAGTTACCTATATGGATTAGTGTTAGAGAGACAAAGAGATAAGCTTAAGCAAGCAAGGTGACAAGTGTCACTTTGTGATTGGGTTGGACTTTGACCTTTGGACCAACTTTACCAATAAATCAAAAATTGACCAAAATCATCTTCATTCTTCATGCTTCTTGGCTGAACACATTGAGAGAGAAAAGAGAGAAAACCTTTCATTTGGTCACTTCAATTCTTGTCCAAATCTTGAATTCCAACCGATTCAATTCTTCATGCTCTTGGTGGAGTTGTTTTGGAAGAAAAACCCCTAAGCCATCACCTTTCTTGATATTTGAAGGTATCATGTCTAGCCATCCTTTCTTTGTTCTTGATTATGTTAAATTAATGACTTGTGATGGCTAAAGAAATGTTTTTGTGGAAGATTAGCACTTGAATGCATGAATTCCAGTTTAGGGTTTCAATTTTTCCTATTCTGTCCGGCCCTGTTACCCCTAGTTAGAGGCCGAATTGGCCTTAGCACAAAACATGAAAGTTGTAGAGAATGATGTTTTATAGTTTTCTGTAAATTTTCAACTCAATCTGAGCTCGGTAGTTTGTGAAAAGTCGGAAATACCCAGACTGGTCTAGGTAGGAGTTCAGTGAACAGGGTTGTCATTTTCACCATGATCCTTACCGAATTAGATTTTGGCCAAAACATGAAAGTTGTAGCCAATGGTATAAAATAGTTTCCTGAAAAATTTCAGATCGATCCTAGCACTGTATCTTGTGAAATGACCGAAATACCCTTGACTGTCCATGAAACCTGTTTCGCGTCCAGATTTCTGTTTTCGTATAGTTTTCCATTTTTGACCATGAAAATGCATGATTTGGCCTTGGATGTCTTCATAAGAAATGTAGGGTTGTGTTTTGTCTTCGAAACACCATAATATACACTTCAATCGGACTTCGGTAGCCTGAGTTATTGCTGTTTAACAATTGTGCGGTTAGCCAACCTGTTTGTGAGATTCTGATTTCGTATATTTCAAATTTGACCTAGTTAGGGTGAGAACTGGACTGAGTTGCCTTCATCAAAGTTGTAACCCTCTGTCTTATCTTCACAACGGTATAAATTGCATCCCAATCCGATAAACGTAGCTTCGATTGTATCCGTTACACAAAAACACGTCAAATCTGTCTTTTGCTAAACCTTTTCCGCACATGTCGTTAGCTTGATTTTGTATTTGTATGACTTGGAGCCTATGGAATGGTTAGTGAAATGAGATGAATTGATGTTGTTTGTAGGTTGGAAATGAAGCATTTATGGGGAAATACTGTCCGAACTTTGAGTATGTATGATTGCTTTGAGTATGTGATTTAGGGCTTGGACTCGGACAAGGTAATGATATATGATGGATGATTTCTGAGCCGTGGAGGTGAGTGACCCCAAACTGTTTCCAAAGCTACTTATGAACTATTTCTTGCATTATTTACTCGATTGCATCTCATGCGTGCTTGCATGTGAATTCATGATATGATTTTGGCTTCAATGAGTTCTTGGGGAGTCTTCTGCTGGACACCAACGTCTCCACCTCTGTTTATTTGGAGCAAATGGCTCCGGAGCTCAAAAAGGGGCTCCCTCTTACTGTTTACTGTTACTGGATCTTTTGAGCGTTGGGTGTGTAAGTGCAATGATTTCACTGGCTCACGAGAGCAATAAGCGTACATTTGATCTCGGAATCATGACATCATTGAAATACATTACTGTGAAATATATTGGATGACTGCTTTTACTGGTTACTCACTGAGCTTCTAGCTCACCCCAACAATATTTTATTCCCCTCCACAGGGCTCATGGCGAAGGAAAGCTTGTAGTACTTATTCCCGTGACTGGATGGCATATATCTTGTACCGTTTGGATTTGGAATCATTTTATGTATAGTTGGGAATTGTTTCCGCTTCGCTTATGACATGTAATTATTGGAGAATTTGATGTAATATTTGAGATTTATCTTGTAATTTATTTTAGGACTGTAGTGATTGACTGAGTCCCGGCGAGAGCTGGGCAGGCGGCCCGCCGAACCCTATGGTTCGCCTTAGGGTGAGGTGGGGCTGTCACAGGTCGATCCAGGAAATATTACGCCTTTGGCGGATGTCCTCCCACGCGGAGGCTACTGAGAAGTTGCCGTTGGTTGAGGGGAACCAAACCATGATATCATCCTGGTCAAGGGAGAAATGGATGCTAATGATCCGTTGTACCACAACCTCGGGCACCTACTTCCTAAGCCGAGGGACATTCCATCCATGAGACGTGAAGAACTCCGCCACCAGGGAATGAGGGGGATTAGTCACCCCCACCACCTGCGCTAGAGGGCGATCTCCACACCAGATGTCATACCAGAAGTCGACCAGTCCCTTCCCTAGGCACCACCGGATCCTTGTCTCCGCAAAGTCTCGAACTGATAGCAGACGACGCCATGACGCCGGCGGGTGGTCCACCACAGCGATCGACGGGTGCATGTTCTTAATGTACTTGCTATACATGTAGCATGCCCATATCGAGTCTGTAAAATAGCTTCAAAAGAGAAATTAATTGGCAAAGATGAATTTTTGAATCTTGCTTCTAAAAAAAGTTAAGTGGCCGTTTTGATTCACATACTTTGCTAGCCTTGATTGCCCACACTACATAATAAGTCATGATTTAGAAGCAATTAGTATGCTTATGAAACAATTATACACTAAAATTCAAAAAAAAAAATAAAACTATACATAGTTTACCAAAGAAACGTCATAAGCAAAAAACACATTTTCATGAAAAAATGGAAACAAAGAGAATTATTGATATTGGTCCAATCATTTTCAGAGTATGTTATAGTTTTTTTTATAACAATTTGGTGCTCATTTGATGGCATTACTATGCTAGGAACTAAGCCTTAAAAAGAAGATGGAGAAGGCAGGTTGAAGATGAAGAAGGAAAAGAAAGAACCGAGAAAAGAAATTAGAGAGACAAATAGAGAAACTAAATTAAGAGAAGTGACTTGATAATTTTGTTATTGCTTGATAGCCTCCAACCATTTACAAGTATATACATATATTTATCCTTGCTAAAACCACATTTCTAAAGCTATTTGATGCGAACTCAAATCTTCTAAACTCTTGCTCTTGAAGAAACGAATTGCATAGACAGCGGAAAGATCTATCTTGATCAGGTTATAGAACAAAAGTTGATGGAAAAACCTCGACCCCTCTAACTCCCGAAGTTATGAACCTTGAATTTAATCGTAATCCACAACTTAATGAATTAGCGAACCAAGACTTATTGGTAGAACGGTGCCACAATTCAACGTGGTCTTGAATTGATAAGCTAAAACTTGAACAAAGGAGACGCGACTCACTTTGTATCAAGGAACGTTCTCAAGGAACAAGAAAGAGAAAACTCTCAAATTTTATTCATTATCTGACTATCAAAAACGTTGACTCTTGAGGCTTATTTATAGCCTTTTACAAGACTCCAAGACCTAAACCAACTTGGAAACAATTAACTACTTTGACTAGAATAGGAAACTAACTAACTCAAATTGGCTTAACTATGGTCAACATGACCTTAGTCTTTATTGTATGAAACTAACAACTCAACATTAACTAATTAACCACCTACTATTTGCTGGAAATAGTGAAACACAAATGGCTGGAATTTTCCAAGAAAATGAACATAATAGTTATAAGCTAAAATAATGACAAACCGTGACGCCCCCACTTCTCCCTAAGGTGAACCAAAGGGTATCCGTGGGATGCCTGCCCAACTCTCGCCAGGACTCACTACAATACACAATTCAAAAGCTCGAAATAATGCGAATAACTTCAATATATATTCAAAGTACTCCAAAGTATTGCATGCTTACAATTAGTTAGCTTTCAAGCTTGATACACTCAAAAAGAATATGTACTACAACCATCTGTTATAATACAACTTAAGGTCTTCAAAAGAAAACAATCTAGTACTATTCACGAGCACTCTTGGTCTCGAACCCTGTTAAGGAAAACAAAAACGTGGAATGAACTACACAGCCCAGTGAGGTTCCAAGACACTCTAGCAGTTCTAATAAATCAAGGAATTTGAGCATACCACATGTATGGTTCCAGGTTACATATTTGGCACATTAATATGAGATAGTTATTATTGTACGAGTAATTTGAGCATAACTCAAGTATGGTTCAAGATTGCATCTTGGCACATTAGCATGATACAGTTATCAGTGTGCAAAAATAAACACACATTGAAGGATACGGTGTTCCAGTGGAACCATTTCGGTCAACTTCACCTTATAGCTCCAGTGATTCCCTCGGTTGTCTGGCCATCACCTTATCCCTCTAGTGGTAATACTCGAGTATACCGAAACGGTGTCCCAGGGTTCCAACCTACCCGACCGAGCCCAGTCCTGGCTCGAGTAAGTTAGTAACCAAGGGCAGGGCCCAATTCAGCTTAGAGCTTACAACATGCACAAGTAATCAAGTAAATTGGTGAACGGTAAACATTTATCCTTTTAGTAGGTCGAGTGAGATAACGTACACACTCGCCTTAAAACCGTGGCCAATTTCATGTAAACATGTAATTTACGATAATCAAGTAATCAAGTAGTCAAGTAATCAAGTAAGCAGATAATCAAGTAAATCGGTAAACAATGAATGATAAACGGTAAACGGTAAACGGTAAATAATCTCGGTTAACGGTAAGAATTCATCATTTTCGTAGGTCGCCCATTGGCCGTTCCCTACTTTTACCATTTAAGAGTCGAGGAGATTCACTCCAATCGACTTATGCAGCCATAGCATAATCAATCATTGAAACGCTTCATGTAAATATGCATTTCAAGTATTTCATATCGAGTAATTCAAGTACATTTTACTTAAGTGAGAACAAGTGCGGTAATACACACACTCGACTCAAAATGATGGAAAAGTCCATAGGAGCAATTATCGATAGTACTTAACAATTAAACACATAATGACCATAGAGTAAACATGTCATAAAACTATTTAAATCACGTACTCCTATATGGAACACTCACCTATTCAAAACAAGTGAGTAAGTGCTCAAACAAGTGTTTAGGCGTCCGCTTCGAGTTCCTTTTGAAGGTCTCCTTGAGCGCCTAAGCAAGTAATAATTAACTTTACTTAAAATCATGCATTTATCAAGAAGGATGCACACTCAATTAGACTAAATCAAAGTCTTAAAAGAAAGCTTCAATTCTCTCTACTCGAGGTTCAAGAGTTGAGTTTTAAAGTTCGAAGAGAGTCTAACATCGTCCATGAAATCGAGTTCAAAACGTTCAATCTATATCGAGAAAAGAAGTCAAGGTTCCGAAATTGCATTTTCTAAGAAATTGGCAAAATTCAGCTTTGTGTGTCAAACTTAGAAAAATCATATCTTGCACTCAGTAGGTCCAAAAATGGAACACTTGGTACCGTTGGAAACTAGTTCCGAAGTACTAAAAGTTCCTAGAAGACACTTTTCTAAGATTCAAAATGGAAGACACTCAAATTTTGGCTTAAAGTGGCTGACTTGGACTCCCAAGACAGATTCGGGTTGGTTTTTGGTAAACTTTGGAAATTCGGAAAAATTTACACAATGCGAAATAGCCTCCGAAATTTGGAAATCAATTAGAGTTGCAATAAAAGTTTAAAACAAAACAAACGGAACAAGAATCAAAGTTTTGAGCGCCAAGATATAGCAGCTCAAAGTTGGCTAAAAATTCCTCATTGATCAAGAATTTCCAGATTTGAAACATGAACTTTGGGACTTCAGTTGGACATTGAAATAGACTCGGAATGGCACAAAATTTGGTAGTATTACTCTACCATATAAGGGTTATTCCTCTGTCAAATTTCATATAAAAATTCGTTCGGGAAGTCAGTTAACAAAGCCACTAAATTTCCAAGGCAATTCTGCCTTGTACTTCAATTTTCCTTTTTAAAAGCTTTGTTCCACACAATCAACTTCAATTAATTCAAATATTGAAACTAATGTTCCATAAACATTCAATAAGCAATTTAGAAGTAATTGACATCAAGGTTTTCAAAATATAACTTCCCAAATCAGATTTGACCATTCGACCAAGAGAAAAGGAAAAATTTTCCAGATTCGAAGAGCAAGTTTGGGACATCATTTGTATATTGAAATGGTCTTAGATTGAAACCAAAATTCATACAATTCAACTTTCATATGAGGAATACTCCTCTACCAAATTTCATTTGAAAATTCACACGGGAAGGTAGTGAACTAAACTACCAAAGTTCAAGAAAATCCCAAGACCAATCTGTCTTTTGCTTTCTTCTTCCTTTTCAAACATTTTGCCCAATGAAAACGATTCAAAACTGGTCCATTTATGAAACAAAAGTCTGAGAAACATCTAATATACATTTTTTAAGTGATTGACACCAAAATTTTCAAAATAACAAGTCCCAAACAAGATAGGCCATTGATCAGTCCAAAATCAGGGTTTTCAAGCAATGATGCAGGTCTGTAATTTGGCCATAATTCACTCAATTCAACTCAGAATTGAGTGTGGTTGGTGATGTTGAAAACTATATTCATAAGGTTACAATTTCTTAGAAGGAATCATTTTAAAATTCTGTCCATAACTAGCTCATATTTGAGCATCAAGTCGCAGCTCAAAACAGGGCTTCCAGTACAGACGTGAAACAGGACAGGCAAATTTACAAGGTTGCTCACTCAGGTGGAATCAGGGCACGCATTTTATACCTTTGGAAAAATGGGAGTGTCTAGTTTCTAATTCCACAAATGGCACTCGATTTCAACGTTGCAGGAAAGAGTTATGGCCAAAACAAAAACACTGCCAGAGCAATATGGGACACAATTCCAGTTTTGGTAAATTTTCGAAATCTCAACATTTACCCATCCAAATTACACAATTTTTTGATGAAACTTTCTACACAACCTATATTACACATTTACATCAAAATTCAGTCATTTGAACCACAAAAAAATGCACTAAGGGTTACGGCAATGGCAAGGGCAGAACGGGTAAAATTCTTCTCTTCACTTCCTTTGAACTTTCTTCCACAATACAACTTATTTCCACTAGATTAAACACTAATCCAACATAAATAACATCAAATCTCATCAAATCAATCCATCAAGCCATAGTGGGATTTCATAGAGCCCACACACAAAATTTTCAACAATATAAAGCTACCCATATGAAATTATGAGTTCACAAGTGCAAGATATCTTCCATAAACTAAGATTTTAGTAGTTGATCGTTGTTTACCTTCCTTGATGAACAAAGCAGAAAATTTCGGCCTCTTGAAGCTCCAAAAAAAAAAGTGGAAAGCAAGCTCTTCTCCTAGCTTAGGTTGATCACCAAGTGGCTAGCAAATTGTATGTGAATTTTGAAGAGAAAACGTGCAAGATTTGAAGTGGAATGATGATGGGTTTTGTTCTTCTTTTTCTTGGTGAAGCTCGGCTGCTATGAGGAAGCAAGGAAGTGGCGTTGCTGATGAAGAAGCTTCCTTGTGAAGCTTATAAGTTTGTGGACAAGAATTGCTCCAAAAGTCAACTCTCCCCTCGCGCGCGCACGAGCGCGTTTCGTGCTTGATTCCTCTCGAGTTTGTTTCACTAGTGCACTAAACCTCTAATGCACTTTCATTCATACTATTATTATTCATTCTTAATAGCCCAAAATAAAGGTCTTAAGTCCCTCAATTAATCGTGCGCGCGAAAACGCGTACTTCCAATTTAAGCGCGATAGAGTGAAATTTCTAATAAATTCTTATAACGATAATATAACTAACTAACACTTGAGCACTTAAACATAAAAATACCTATTTCAAGACTAATGTACAAGTCTCCAATTTTTCAAGGTTATTGTATCCTCGATTCGATTATTGTTTCCATACGCGTATTCACTATTCTCACTAAACGAGCTTACCAAAAATTAATTTTTGTAACAAGTCATTTTAAAAATACATGTAAGCCATAGTTCCATGTAAATAAGTTTAAAATAGTTGAAATAAATTATTCAGAGAAAACGAGCGAGTAAATAATTAATTAAGCCAGAAAAATAAAATAAAAATAAGAAAATTTCGGGTCCTCACACAAACTATGGAAAACTACTCCAAACCAAGGAAGGGATCTGGATTTGTTGAGCTTCAATGGATCAGCCGCTCTTTTATCTTGAATCATCTTTAGAATTTGACACCATTGATCACATGTTCGTATCATTCCCTTCCTCTTGAAAGCGATTTGCCCTCAAATCGATAGATTGGAGAAAATGCAACACTTCGAGCAATACCTTCATGCGAGCATACCACATTGCATGACACTTATGCAAGTGTAAGGAACTCACGAGCAAAGTCTTCAACTGAGGGATGTACCAATGTATCCGAAACTGATTGTAGCGCCGCTTTACTCTAAGATGTTCACGACCAATCTCTATAACCACTCGCATGAACTCTTTGTCACGGATTGTAAATTCGGCACTTACAAAAGAAATTAAATAGTAAGTACTTGTAGGTATGAAATCACTTGAAACTTACCATTTGCATCTACTAGATAGGAATCTTCATAGCGATGTTCAAGTAGACTAGAAAAACTCTTAATCTGGTTATGCAAGGTAGTACAATCCATCACTAGTTGATGTTTATGTGGCACACATCTTTACAACTTTGCATATCTTGCATGGATGAAACTGAATAAGAATGGACAGCTTTGGAATCTACAAATGAAACAATGAAGTTAGTGTCAAACAAACTAAAAAATGGACAAAGAAAGATTGGAATAGCATTATCGAAATTATAAGAAAGTATGGAACAAAGTTCAAGTGTAGTTAATCCCATTGACACGGCAATTGGCTGATCAACAAATAAAGTATCCCTAACTTGAAGTTTGAACACATGTTGATAGCAAAACGAAGCAACACTCAAGACTCCAACTCCGTGAAAGCTCTCTAACTCTCCAATAGATGTAGGAATGGAACAACTTAAGACCAAGGCGATTGCATTTTGCTTAACCTGCACAAAATAAAAAAAAACTAAACAAAGCAAGTTAAGATTGTTATAAGTACTGATATGAACCCGCCCGAAGGTATGAACTCGTATCCCACCAAGCCCTGGATCTAGACAAAGAACACAAGTTGGAATGCGGAACCTTGACCCTTCTAGAATCACAAAGTTATGAATTAAGAGATTTCTCAACCCATAACTAAACAGTTCAATGAACCAAAGTGTAGATAGAAGAACACCACAACTAAGGTGTATACTTGATTGATAAGTTCAGGTTTAATAACTTAAGAAAGCTCTCAAGTATTCAAGAAAAGCTCTCTTGGACAAGAGAAGTGAATAAAAAACTCACAAGTTTTGATGTAATTTCTGATTGTTCACGTTTAAGTGGTTAGGCTATTTATAGCCTTACATGACTTGAAAATCTAATGTGATTTGGAATCACTTATTGGCTAAGACACCAACTAAATTTCGGCCTCTTGAAGACTAATTTTGCCGAATATTTCAGCAATTAAATTGACAATTAAAACCCTAACTAATGCTACTAATCAAACGACACAACTTGCTAAACAATGAACAACTAAACTAATCTTCATTCATGACAACTTGGAACAAGGTGTAAAGTGTAGGATCTTCACTTTCTAGCCCTTCAATGATCCTTAAATCATCCCCAACTCAATCTTGAATTGTACAAACAAGAGTTTGAAGTGATTCTCTAAGTTTTCTTGCACGAGCTCTTGTAATTGGACCACTTGGGATTTGAACAACTTGATCGCTTGACTTTTCATCAGCCTTGAACCCTTTGGACCTTTCATTACTCCTCTCCTCTTGAGGACGATTTGTCCCCAAATCAAGCTCGTCGTCTGCATAAAAAGAGTTCAAGTCAGCAGCATTAAATGTAGCGTGAACTCCATATTCACCTGGAAGGTCAATCTTGTAGGCATTGTCATTAATGCGCTCCACCACTTGGAATGGTCCATCACCTCTTGGAAGGAGCTTATTACGCCTTTGAACTGGAAATCGTTCCATCCTCATATGGATCGAAACTCAATCACCTAGTTCAAATACCATCTTTCGACGCCCCTTATTTGTATTTTGACCATATTGAAGAGTTCTTCTCAATGTTAGCTCGAACTTTAGCATGAAAATCTCGTACAAAATCAGCCTTTTTCTTACCATCCAAATTAACTCTCTCATGAACAGGTAAAGGAGATAAGTCTAATGGTGTGAGAGGGTTAAAATCATAAATAATTTCAAAAGGTGAATATTGTGTAGCAGTGTGCACAGTAAGATTGTAAGCAAACTCAATGTGAGGCAAGCAATCTTCCCAATTTTTAATGTTCTTTTTAATGATTGCTCGCAACAAAGTAGACAAAGTTCGATTATCTACTTCTATTTGTCCATCAGTTTGTGGGTGACTAGAGGTAGAAAATAACAATTTAGTACCCAGTTTATACCACAAAGTTTTCCAAAAGTAGCTAAGGAACTTAACATCCCTATCAGACACAATGGTGTGAGGCACTCCATGCTAAAGAATTATTTCTCTAAAGAACAAGTCAGTCACATGTTTAGTATCATCAGTTTTGTGACAAGGGATAAAATGTGCCATCTTAGAAAAATGGTCAACTATAACATAAATTGAATCATGACCCTTTCTAGTCCTAGATAAACCGAGCACAAAATCCATGGATAGGTCAATCCAAGGTTCATTTGGAATTGGTAAAAGAGTATAAAGACCATAAGGGTTTACCTTGGATTTTGCATGATGACAAGTCACACACCTCTCTATGTGTCGCTCCACATCCCTTCTCTTGGAGAACTAATAATGTCTTAGCAATGCCAAAATACCCTATAAGTCCTTCTCCATGTGCTTCTCGAACTAAGAGATTGCACATCGAACTCATTGGAATGCACAATTTGTCCTTGTAATACAAGAATCCCTGTGAGATGAAATAATGCTCACGAGTGCGTCGTGGCAAAGAAGTAAATATCTCATTAAAGTCAGGGTCAATTGCATAAATATCTTTAATGAACTCAAAACCTAGCAACTTAGCATCTAATATAGTGATAAGTGTGTATCTTCTACAAAGTGCATCCGCTACTACATTAGTCTTACCTACCTTGTATTTGATCACAAATGTAAAGCTATCTATGAAGGCTATCCATCTTGCATGCCGCTTATTCAATTTGGTTTGAGACTTGATGTGCTTGAGCGACTCATGGTCGGTGTGCAAAATGAACTCACAAGGTCGAAGATAGTGTTGCCAAATTTGAAGAGCTCGAACTAAAGCCAGCATTTCCTTGTCATAGGTCGAGTAGTTTAGTGAAGCTCCATTCAATTTTTCACTAAAATAGGCAACTGGCTGACCTTCTTAGAGTAGAACAGCTCCAACACTTATACCAGAAGCATCACACTCAATTTCAAAAGCTTTGTCAAAGTTATGTAAACTAACAACAAGTGCATGTGTGAGCTTGTGTTTAAGTAATTGGAAAGACTTAGCTTATTCATCTCCCCAGTGAAATGGCACATTCTTCTTGACAATGGAGGTAAGTGGTGCAGCAATTGTGCTAAAGTCCTTGACAAAGCGTTGATAGAAGCTTGCCAAGCCATGAAAGCTCCTTACCTCACTCACAATAGTAGGAGTTGGCCATTCACTTATAACCTTCACTTTTGCTTGGTCAACTTGTATACCTTGTTCACTTACAATATAGCCTAAAAATACAAGTGGATTAGTGCAAAAGGTGCACTTCTTAAGGTTAGCATAGAGTTTTTCCTACATCCATGACAGCTTGAAAATGTATAACATGCTCCTCTAAACTCTTGCTATATACTAAGATATCATCAAAATAAACCACCACAAATTTACCAATGAATGGATGCAAAAAGTTCATAAGTCTCATAAAAGTACTAGGTGCATTAGTTAGTCCGAATGGCATAACTAACCACTCATACAAGCCATGTTTGGTTTTAAAAGCTACCTTCCATTCATCACATTCTTTCATGCGAATTTGGTGATAATCACTTTTTAAATCTATCTTAGTGAAAAGTATAGCACCATGCAATTCATCAAGCACGTCATCTAATCGAGGTATGGGATGGCGATATTTTACCATAATGGCAGCTAGGGAGGAAGTCCTGGGCTACTTTAATAACCTGTCGTGGTGTCCCCCACCTGACCAAGGCCTTTTGGTGAGGCATTAGCCTGTTGTGTTGTCCAGCACCGTCAGGAACAAAACCCACGGCCCCACGGGGCGGCTAACTGTGGGACAATATCGGCCAGAGATGTTAGAGTTGGTATCAGAGCTGACTCCCGACCCCGGTGTGCCAGCGAGGACGCTGGGTCCCCTAAGGGGGATGGATTGTAATGATCCCACATCGGCTAGGAAGGAAGTCCTGGCTACTTTAATAACCTGTCGTGGTGTCTCCTACCTGACCGAGGCCTTTTGGTGAGACATTAGCTTGTTGTGTTGTCCAACACCGTCAAAAACAAAACCCACGGCCCCACGGGGCGACTAACTGTGGGACAATATCGGCCAGAGGTGTTAGAGTCCCACAATCTCCCGCACAAGGACTTAGGCTCTCATGGATTCATCCTTTGCCAAGTAGCTCATCTACTTGTCGTTGTTGCTCATTGGACTTCTCAGGGTTAGTCAATTTGATGTTTTATTAGGCATCAAATTTGGCAATGAATTTGATATGGTGCTTTATTAGGCAGTGAAGCTCCAGGAATAAAATTAATTTGATGTTCAATTCCTTTTAATGATGGCAAACCACTAGGTATATCTTTTGGAAACAAATCTTGGTACTCCTGCAAAAGGTTAGTGACAGCACTAGGCAAGGACGCAAATACTACCAAAGCTTGAGTTATCTTTTGCGGACTAAAATCTGGGAATTTTCAACGTGTTTTGCTGCCATTTTTTGAGTCACTTAACAGTCCAATCAACCCTAAAATTCCAGCCACTAATACGCCATCATCTTGTGCGCACTTTTGGTTGAATTTATTGGAGAAAATTCTGATTTCTTCAAAGGAAGCAATCAAGTGAATTGAGAGGCAATCGGTGAGAACATTAGAGTGTTTTAAACACTTGAGTGATACACGAGTGACGATGTAAACATGTGTGGTGAGGAAAAAAATATCTTTTGTTTCACTAATTTTTTTGCAGGTTTCCTTATACATCATGGCGAATACGAGGCATTTAAAAGCTAGCTTACAACATCTTCTTCCTGATCCTAAGGGAGTCAAAGAAGTGGCATTACGTGGTGTAGATGAGCAGTTGGACATCGTCAAATCTCAGTTGCATGGTTGGTTTTATACTCGTTGTGGTGTCAAAGATAAAACATGCAGCTTGGACATTGATAGGAGTTGTGAAGTCAATCTTGCAAGCGCTATCATGGTTCACAAATTAAATCTTCCAACCATTGATCATCTTCAACTGTATAAGTTGCCGAGTGCTCATGGTGATGTTTGGGTTACTAAGCATACACTTGTACCTATTCAAATTGGCAAGTATGTGAATGAGGTGTTGTGTGATGTAGTCCCAATTCAAGTGACACATGTATTGCTGGGTAAAGCTTGGATGTTGAGGTGAGAAGTTAAATATGATGGATATACTAATAAGTATTCCTTCTTATTTAATGGTCGTCGTTCTGCACTTGTATCACTTATTCATGACCAACTTTGTATTGATCTAGCATACATGAAAAGTGAGCATGAGCGTTATAGTATGAAGAAAGAGCTAGATGAGGAAATTGTGACTGTAGACACCAAAATTTTAGCTTTTTTTATTTATTTTATTTTAGTTGATTTTGTTTTAATTTTTATTTATTTTTATCTTATTTTCGTTTTTGTTAAGAAAATCATTTTATTATTATTAATTAATTCATTGAGATGAAAAAGAAAAAATTCATCAATCAAATTCTGTTTGCATAAAAAAAAAAAGAAAAAAGAGAAAGCTCTTCCATACTTGCGTGCTGTCCACGCGCGTGTTTTCTTCCCACTTTGTAAACCCAGAAGCAGGAACCGACAAAAGGAGTATAAGATAGCAACCCATTTTTGGTTTCGGATTTTCTTGTTTTCCAAGCTAGGTTCGTACAACAGCTGTCCAAAGATCCAATGAACCCAAGAACATCCATATGCTCCCCTTCCCTTTCAATCTTTACCCTTCCTCTCAGGTTTAGATTTGGGGGTTCCATATAAATACTTAAACACGCTGCCTTTTAGGGAGGAATCAAGAGTAGAGAGTCTGGTGGCTAGGAAAGCAAGTAGCTACGAGGGAGCAAGAAAAAGCTAGAGGTAGAGAGGGGAGTAAGGGGGTGACGGCTAGGGTTGAAAAGGAGAGAGTTTTGTGGGTAAGAAAGGGAGAGAGCAGAGAGAGGTGAAGGAAGGGAAAAAGTGACGGCTAGGGAAAAGAAAGAAGGAAGAGAAAACAGTGTGACGGCTGAAGAGAGGGTAGGAGTTTCGAGGGGCTGAGGAAGACAAAGAGCAAGAGTGAAACGGGGGGCAATTGAATAGAAGAGTAGCGGCTGAGGAGTTAGACCAGAAGAAAAAGACAAGAAAAAGCAAGAAAAGGAGGGAGCTTTGAGATGGTTTCGGGGCTGAAGAAAGTAGCTACGAGCTAGGTTGGGAAGAAAGGAGAAAACTAGCAGAGAAAAAGAAACCAAGCAAAAGAGGAGAGCTACAGGAAACTAAGGAAGCAGCGTGAGGCTGAAGAAGAAAGCTTTGGGCCAAGGGGTGGTTTCGGTTGAGAAAACAAGAAGCTAAAGGAGAGAAAAGGGCGGCGGCTGAGAAAAGAAAGCTCAGGGTATTCGGCTGAGAAAAGCTTGGGGATAGAGGAAATGAAGAAAAAAAGGAAAACTGGAGCAAGGGGAGAGCTTTGGAAAAGATCTGGAGAGAGCTACGAAAAATCAGGAAAAAACTGGGAAAGAAAGCTTTTTGCTTCATTTTGGGCACTCTGGACGATTGTGTCCAGTTTCCTCGCATCGATTCAGCACATTTGACTGGTTATAGGTAACAATCATCTTCCTTTAGTTGGTTTAACACTTCGTATGAGATTCTAGGAATCATTTGCGTGAATGGGTTTCTTTTTGCAAATTTTCTATTCGCATGATTGTTGATGTTAAAAGAAATGGGTTTTTAATGATTTGAATTTACCAAAGCTTTAGACTCGTTTGACACTTGGTAGCTCAATGGTTTGGCTGAAAGGTGTTAACTTGGACAAACCCATCTTTGATTCACCAGAAAACTAGTTTGGTTCTCGGTCGGTTGCATGTTCTTCTATTGCTCTGCGTTTGATCTTCATGACCAGAAAACTGTTATGTTGCCTCCTACCTTTTGTGTTGTGATATGTGATATGTGTTTAATGGATCGGGTTAATGAAATTTGCTGGCTTGGTTTGAGATTTCATCACATGCCTCGGTTGAGTATGCTGCAAAATTGCAGAAACCCACAAAGTTGCAGAAATGCTTCTGCGAAGAAGAAAACTCGTAGGCTGCATAAAATAATTTCCAGAAATTGCCTTTTAACATTCTCCTTGTTATACTAAGGCCCAGAAACTTTGGAAAATTGATCAATTTTTTGTCCCTTTTAACATGTTATTTTCCTTTGGTATTTTTTACTGTGTTTTTTGGACAGATTGTTTAGGAATTTAAGGATTTAATGATTTTTGATCATTTTTAGTTTTGATTTGGATTTTAGTGGAATTTTGGTATTTTTGTTGTTTAATCGTAGCAAATTGGTTTTCATTTATTTTTGTGAATTTTATCATTTGATTAGTAGGTTTCACCTTAAGCCCTTAATGTTAATTTATTTCTTTTAATTTAGACCCTTAGTACTTGTAATAGTAATAAATTGACCCCTCAAACTTCTTTAATTCTTTCAAATGGGTCCTTGTTGGTTTCAATTTGATGAATATGGATTGTTTAGTTTATTTGAATGTTTTAAATTGATTCAATCTCGTGTTTATCTTCTTTTCTTGTGATTATTTGTTAATTAAAGTGATGCCTTGACCGTTTTATGGTTTTGGAGGGTAAATAAGTAATTTCGTTCCATTAGGGCACCAACTCAAGGGAGGTACACTCTATCCCTTATTTTGACTTTATTTGATCCTATGTACCCTTATGTGACTTTACGTGCTTAATTGCAAGCTTTTTGAATGTTTTTATTTTATTCATTCATTTATTCGCTTTATTTGTTTTAATTTTGTATATTTATTTTAGTTCAATTTTGATTATTTGAAAGGAATTTAAATGCCGAGTTGTAATAGTTAGGGGTTTATTTATTTATTTATTTATTTATTCCTTCCACCCTTAGATTGTAGTAGGGTCTCCCTAATGTAATAGTTAGGGATTTATTTGCTTTATTTTGCTTTGTGTGATTTGCATGCTTACGTGCTATGTGTTACCGCTTTCTTAGGGTCTTGCATCTAGATATCATGATTATGTGTTATGTGTTTATGTGATATTATGTGTTTACATGCTTTTATTAAGTTTTACATGATTAATTAGTTATAATCAATGTGTGACATTACCACACTAGTCCAACACTAGTTGTGGTCCATTTTCCGAATCCATACTAGTCCAACACTAGTTATAGCCCTTTGTTCCGACTTTTCGTACTAGTCCAACGCTAGTGAGAATTCATAGATATGGTCTGGTCCAATGCTAGACCCTTAGGAGCCTTTCACGCGTGAGATCATGTTTGTGTGACTACATTACATTTTCATGCATATTTTTCACTTTCTAGGGTCTTTTATCATTTTTGTATGACATCCCCCCTAATACGTATATCCCTTATCCCATATTTCCCTCTATATAACCTCATGCGTGACACATGACATTAGACTTGCATTTCATTTAAGTATTAGAACTAGGTTCGATCATTTGCTTGATTAGATTAGGAGATACCCCTTGAGTATGGGATATGGACGAGTTTGGCTTTCTAGCCTTAGCACGCTCGTATTCCCTCTATAAAAGGAAAAATTGAGTCACGAACACTAGTCCCCCAACCCATTATAATGCATTCCTCTAGGTCATGTATATTTGTATAATTATTTTCTTTTCTTTTCTTAGAGTCTCATATTTTTTGCATTATTCGTGACCCTTTCAAATAATTACTTTTAGGCATCACAATTAATGAGATTTGAACCAATTAAAATTCGAAGAGACATGTTGATCCCGATACATTAGGTTTAGGATTTGCATTCATATAGTACATCCAAATGTGATAAATGTTTTGGTTAAATTAAGAAAACTTTTGACTAAATCACGCAACTAGCTCTAAGCTAGGTTGAAAGGGTGCTTTGGATTTTATCCTTGCCTTCCCTTTCTTCAAATGTGACTCCCGAATCTTTTTCTCTGATTTTCGAATACTTGGAGTAGTTTAAAAAGGATTTTCTTTACTTTTTCTTTAAAAATTCATTTTTAGGTGACTTGGTACACCTTAACTCAATACCAAGTGGCGACTCCGATTTTTTATTCAAAAATCCTTTTTAAACTATAATGTGGGCCCAAATCATCGTACTTTCAAACCCCATTTAGGCCCATTTTCTTTTTAAATCAAACATCATTTTTCAAAAAATTGAATTAAAATTCACTTTTTAAACTATTTATTTTTCTTATTAAAAATAGGGCGCGACAGTGACTGATGAGGTAAAATCCGAGGGAGTTGAAAAGGAGAAAGAGGTTGAGAATAATGAGCGAAAAAAGTCAGCTATTGAGCATGAGAAAGAGATTAAAAATTCTAAGAGTGAGCTGATTATGAGAAAGGATGTGTGATCATACGTTTTTTCTAACGATCTTAACTCTGCTTTGTTTAGTGTTTCTACTTTTATGCAGGTTAAGCAAGGAAAAATTGAGTTGATCTTGGCATGTTCTATTCTTAAATCCATTGGTACAAAAATTGCCTATTTCAATCTTGCTCCATTTGTGCAAGATAGGCCATACCAACAACAACTTGCAATGAATTTTGTAACTTTGCACAATCATATTCGGGACTTTTCTAACCTGATTGAGCATCATTATGAAGATCCTTATCATGTGAATGTGAATGGTAAGCTGTCAAGTGATTTTAAACCTACAAATGCTAATTGTGTGATTTATTGTGTAGGTCCAAATTCGACCATTCATGACAAAAGGCTGATTAGAGAGCGTTGGAGTGGAACCTGGAATTTTCACAAGCATTAGACAAGATGTTTCTTGTCTTGGAGAATGTCTTTGTTCAAAAGCATCATAAGGTTGGTCAAACGACATGCAGTCATTCATCTTTTTCCAACATTGCTATCCTATAAGCGCACCATCGATTTGTGGACAAATCGCCTTCAAGAGGAGGGGAATGATGCAAGCGGGATGGCTGACCGTGAACCTATGAAGGTGGAACGATTGGAGTTAAGTGGTCCAATGACAAGAGCACGTGCCCAAAAGCTCAAAGAGTCCATGCAAGCACTAGTTTGTATCACCCACAAGGGAGTTAACCATTCACAAGTCAAAAACGAACTTGAGCAAGACAAAACAATCCGCTATACTCTCATTTAAGTTCTTGAGCCAAGTGAGGTGGAGTGGGGAGTTCCATCCGAAGTTCTTTAAGTGTCACATTTGCTGTTTTAGTTAAGTCGTTTGTAATAAGGGCTTAATGGTCCATAGTCTTGCTTTATTTACTTGTGGGATGACCTCATAAGGTTCGGTCAAGCCCACAAAGGACAAAAGGGCCAAAATCAGTTTCTTAGCCTTAGGGAATAAGTGATTTCGATTCACATTAGGATTTCTAGACCAGTTCCACATTACTTTAGTTTTTCATCTCTATGTAAGACTATAAATAGCCCACACTTTCAAAGGTTTTAGTGATGGAATAAGAAATAAAAAATTTGAGTGTTTACACTTTTCTCTTGTCTAAGAGAATCCCCTTTGAATACTTGAGAATTGCTCGAGAGTATTCTTGAACTTATCAATCAAGTACACACCTTGATTGTGGCGTTCTTCTATTTGTAACTTCGTTTCACCTTCTCGAGTGTTTGCGGGTTGATGTTAAGTCCAAGGTTATTCTCATAGAGTTAGGGATCCGAGTGTTACTCCGCGCACCAACTTGGTTTCTTCGTCTAGATCCGGGGGCTACGTGGGATACGAGTTCAAACCTTCGGGCGGATTCGTATCAGCTGGGTTTCGTACAAAAGAACATGTTCTGGGCCGAAACAATGTGTACTACTTGATTGGAACCTCGGATCCCACTTGAGTATAATACGAAACAAATGATGCAAGAGGGATGGCTGACCGTGAACCTGTGAAGGTGGAACGATTGGAGTTAAGTGGTCCAATGATTGTGGGCTATTTCTTTTAGTTAACCCAGCCAACTAGCAGCTTTAACCACATTGTGTTCCGGATCTCAGTTGAACCACGTTGCTCCCACCACAATCAGGTTCACAGTCAGCCATCCCCCTTGCATCATTTTGCGTTTATTCCTATCCTTTTTTTTTAAAACGCAAACAAAGATCCCAAGACATGAGCACGTGCCCAGAAGCTCAAAGAGTCCATGCAAGCACTAGTTTGTACCACCCACAAGGGAGTTGACCATTCACAAGTCAAAACCGAACTTGAGCAAGACAAAACAAACCTGATGTGTGCACAGATCTCGGCCCACGTAATGACCCAGTCCGAGTTCCATTGGGCCCAGTCACACGTGCACGAGCCAAGCTCTTCAAAGAATCACTCCAAGCCCTTGTTAGAGTTGTCCAAGGCCAGTATGGAGTTCACAAAGATATTGAGGGCTTGGAGAGAGACAATCAAGTCACTTACACCATGATCCAAGCCCATGAAGAGTCAAATGGGCCACCAAGAGAGTTGGCCGAATAAGGCCTTAGGCCCTAGTATTTATTTAGCAATTGATTAGTGTTGAAGTAAGAGCATGGGCCGGCCCATCTTGTCCCAAGAGCATGGGCCGCCTTTTCCCTTTCCTAGTCCCTTTAGGGTTTTAGTAACTTTAGCCTATAAATAGGCTTGTTTTGTAAGGTTTCGGGGTAGACGTTTTATCAATAAAATTTGCTTATTTTCGTTTATTCTTCTTGTGAGAATTTTCGAGCACTTTACTTGCTCTGGCAAGGGTTTTGAGCAGTCTTGCGTCTTGTCCTTGATTGTTCTACCGACCTATCCTTTGGAGTAATCACCTTCATTGGAGTCGTCGTGCTACCACCTTTAATCAAATCGTGTCGTCCGTTTGATTCTAGGTTCCGCCATCCAAGCGTTGGACAACCTCGCTAGATCCTTGGGCAAATGTGCTGCGTGCCTCGAAACGAGTTGATCGAGGAACGTATCAGTTGGCTTCAGAGCTTTGGTTGAGGTATCTTTCGTTATATCCGTTGTTTGTCCTTGTTTATCGTTAGTTTCCTTTGTGTCCGCTGCAATTGTCTTAAAAAAAAAAATTCTGGTCGTTGTTTTGTTGTTGAAGTCGAGTCCAAATCTGTCCGTTTGTGCCTTGTTTTACACAAAAAAAAAAAAAAACAAATCTGACCGAGTAATTTCTTGTTCCAAGTCGTGTCCCTTGTCATAAAATTCTGGTCGTACTTGTTGTTCTTGTTGCGCCATTGTTAGTCAAAAAAAAATTCTGTTCGTCGAAGTTTGTTGCTCCATTGTTACGTCTAAATCTGTCCATGCATGTGTTGATGTTGCCGTTGATAATCTGCCCATAGCTTGTGTCCTTGTTGCATCCCAATTCTGTCCAAATAGAGAGTCCAAGCCGAAACAACAAGAAAACATAGCAGCGGCAACTAGGGTTTCTTGAGTGCGGCTAGGGTTTCTTCTTGTGCTCAAATCTGTCCAAGTAGCTACATGTGTTGTCCGAGTTGTTATTAATTTCCTAAACTGACTTTTGGGTTAAAACTTGTTGGGGTTGGGAATCCTAAAGTGAACCTACCAGATTTTTAGGGTTTCTTGAAGTTCTTGGTCACTACCTAGAAGTTCTTGAAATTCTTGAAAGTATCTTGAGAGAGTTGGGTTGTGCATTATTGCGAGTAGAGGGGCTGACCAGATTTTGGTCTAGATACATTCGGCCAAGTGGCTTGTGCCGCTTGTTAAGGAAAAAAAAAAAAACAGAAACGCAAGTTGGAGTTCTTGAAACTTGCGTGGGAAATTTTTGGAGGCTTGTACGTGTGCATTGAGGACCGAATCAATTCTGGAATTCAACTCCAAGTTCGGTCAAGTTGTGGTTTAGTTGTTCTTTAAGTAAAAAAAAAAAAAAAAGAGAAAACAGAAACGGAAAACAAAAGAAAAGAGGGAGGGCCGGTTGGCAAGAACAAGGGAAATCCCACAAGGAGAGGCGTGTCTTATTTCCAAATCAGTTTCTTACATCAAGTTCCTACCCAAAACAGAAAATCGTACAAAGAAAGGAACTCAAAAGTTTTGGCCTACCTCTTCTTGAAAATCTTGATCGCCTTGAGCCTTGATCACTTGTATCACCCTTCGCGATTCTTGAGGTTCTTGATCATCTTGAGCCTTGAACACTTGCACCTCCCTTCGAATAAACAGTTTCTTGTACGTTCGTGCATCCATACGGGGCTTTCTTGGCTTAGGAATAAATTTCTTGGGGGTTTCTTGGGCTGACCGTTTGGGTGAACCTTGGGTAATATTGCTCACGTTGTCTTGGGAAGCCATTGTCTTGAGACAAGAACCAAGGCTGGCCGTCAGTTGTGTCTTGAGAGGAGGGAGCCGAATTGTGTTGTCTCTTGGAGGATCAAGCCGAATTTCTTGAAGAAAGGGTGCAGCTGTGAGAGGGGGTTAATTATAGGGGATTAACCGACTTTGGAGAGGAGTTTAAGAAGGAAGAAATCTGGAATTTTTAGGAAGCCAAATCTGATTTGGTAATCCACATTAGATTGGGAGTTGGAAACTAATTAAAGTTGTTCAAGGAAAGGTTTTTCTAAACGGTTTCCCACACTAACTTGTTTTCCAAATCAATTTAGGAAACTAAGAACAACACTTGGATAACTCTTGGACACCTTTCCTACATTTTCTCATCCACTTTAGGAAACTTTCCTATATTCTCTCACCCATTCTAGGAAACTCTCCTATATTTTCTCATCCACTTTAGGAAACTTTCCTATATTCTCTCACTCCATTCTAGGAAACTCTCCTATATTCTCTCATCCACTTTAGGAAACCACTCCTACTTTCACTCCTACGTCTTAGGAACCATTCCTACATCCTAGGAAACCTAGGACTTCCTTTCTTAGCATTGTTTCCAAGTCTGTCCGCCACAAATAACCTTCCAAATTTTGACCTTCCATCTCCAATCTCAACCAAATTGTGTCCAATATTCTTGAAATACTCTTGAGGGTAAGTTGGTGACAATCATTGGACTCGAGCAGCATTTCTCAACTACCTAGACCAACAGCCAAAGGTACTTGGTAAGTCTGAAGGAGCGATTTGAGTACTATACACGAGCGTGAGTAATACACTAAGGGAGTGAAGTGAGGATATACTTGCATTTTCTTTGCTTGTACTAACCTTTTGCAGGACGCCACGTGAGACATAGAGCAACAACAAGCAACCACCGACCACTCGCTATTGTTCACCGCAATGAAGAATGAGCTTAGGCGCATCAGTGAGCAACAAATGGAGGAGTTGCACACTCGTTTTGACGAGTTATCCAAGAGTCTCACACGAGGCTCTTGTTCGAGATCCCACAACCGGAGTAACCATGGCGCCCGAGAGGTGAATAGCGAAGACTACTCCACTAGTGAGGATGAGGAGCAACTTGAGAAGCCTAGAAGGGGCATGTCGAAGAATGAGCTAAAAGGGCTTAAGATTCAAGTACCGACATTCAAAGGCAAAAGTGACCCTGAAGCTTACTTGGAGTGGAAAGGCCGCATCGAGATGGTCTTTGACTGCTACGATTATAGCGAGGAACAAAAGGTTAAAGTTGCCACCGTTGAGTTCACCGACTACGCCCTAGTCTGGTGGGACCAAGTGAGGACCCATAGAAGAAGAATGGGGGAACCGCGAGTCCGAACTTGGCGAGAGCTCAAGGCATTAATGCGTAAGCGATTCGTTCCAAGCTACTACAACCGAGATCTCCACTCCAAGTTGCAAACCCTCACTCAAGGCAACATGAGTGTGGAGGACTACTACAAAGAGATCGAGATGGCCATGATGAGGGTGAACCTCCAAGAAGATAGCGAAGCAACCATGGCGAGATTTCTTCGAGGTCTCAACCCAGACCTTCAAGAAGCCTTAGAGTTTCAACACTATGTGGACATGCATGACCTTCTTGAACTCTCTATCAAGGCCAAGAGGGGAAAGAAACTACGGCGAGGAGCTCGTACCTTCCCGTCTTCAAACTCGACCTCATGGAAGGGTAACCCACCACGGAGGGCAACCCACGAAGCTGGATATTCAGCCACACCAACTCCTTCAAGCCGAATTCAAGGTAATGTTCCTAATCGAAATTCCAATTCTACCCTTAACAAAGTTACCGATGCATCCAGGTCTACTTCGAAGGCACCACATGAGACTCCTAAGGCTAGGAGTAGGGACATCAAATGCTTTAAGTGCCAAGGCTTGGGACATATCCAATCTCAATGTCCAAATCAACGGGTTATGCTAATCACTCACAATGGCGAAATCGTGTCCGATGATAACGATTGTGAGGAGATGCCCGAATTGATCAAAGGTGACTGCCTGGATGAAGGCTCCGCTGAGGAAGATTGCTCGCCTGCACAAGGAGAAGTAGGGTGCCTGGTGGCACGACGAGTGTTAACTGCCCGAGTAAAGGAGGACGAGCAACTTCAGAGAGAGAACCTGTTTTACACCCGTTGTAAAGTGGGTGACAAGGTGTGCAGCATCATCATCGACGGTGGGAGTTGCACAAACGTGGCAAGCTTACTCATGGTTGAGAGCTTAGGGCTTCCAACCACTAGACATCCACACCCTTATCGCCTCCAATGGCTGAGTGAGGATGGAGAGGTACGTGTCTTCAAACAGGTACGCGTTCCCTTTTCCATTGGAACTTACACTGATGAAGTTGTTTGTGACGTCGTGCCAATGCATGCTACTTATGTCATCTTGGGGAGACCTTGGCAATTTGACAAACAAGTCACATTCGACAAAAGGGCCAACAAGTACACACTCTTGCATGATGGCAAACGCAAGGTCCTCACACCACTCACACCTGCACAAGTGTATGAGGACCAACTTAAGTTGCAAAGAGAGTGTGAACAAGACCGTCAAAGAAGGAAACAAAGGGCAGTCGACCCTGGCAAAGGCTCCATTTCTGCAAGTGAGCCATCGACCAAGGGTCAAGTAAGCACACCTAGTGTTACACATGACAAATCACCCACTTCACCTACCACTAGGAAGCAAAACATGATCATTAAGGCTAAGGACGTTAGAAAAGTTGTCAATTCTGATTAGCCTGTACTTCTCATGATTTGCAAGCACGTGCTTTTAGATGTTGCTGAACTCGATAAGGCATTGCCTTCGAGTATGGTTGCTCTTTTGCAGGAATTCGAAGATGTATTCCCTGACGAAGTCCCTGATGGTTTACCACCCATTCGTGGGATTGAGCATCAAATAGACCTGATTCCTGGAGCACCCCTACCCAACAAACCAACTTACCGCATGGGTCCTGAGGAGACAAAGGAACTTCAAAGCCAAGTTGATGGCCTATTAGGTAAAGGTTGGGTAAATGAGAGTCTCAGCCCTTGTGCTGTGCCTGTGGTCCTTGTCCCCAAAAAGGATGGTACTTGGCGCATGTGCACTGACTGTAGGGCCGTCAATGCCATTACTGTCAAGTATCGTCATCCCATTCCTAGATTAGATGATATGCTTGATGAACTCGATGGTGCTGCCATATTCACCAAAATCGACTTAAGGAGTGGCTATCATCAAATTAGGATGAAGGAAGGCGATGAGTGGAAAACGGCCTTCAAAACCAAGCATGGTCTCTATGAGTGGCTAGTCATGCCTTTTGGGTTGATTAACGCCCCTATCACCTACATGCGATTAATGAACCATGTCTTGAGACAGTTTATTGGCAGATTTGTCATAGTTTACTTTGATGATATTCTGATCTATAGTCGCAGTGAACAGGAGCACTTGGAGTATGTGAGACTAGTTCTTGAGACACTTCGAAAGACGCGTTTATACGCTAACCTTAAGAAGTGCACCTTTTGTACTAATGAACTTGTGTTTCTGGGCTATGTAGTGAGCTCGCAGGGTATCAAAGTAGACAAGTCCAAGATTGAGGCCATCGAGCAATGGCCAACGCCCACATCCGTCCCTGAGGTGCGCAGCTTTCTTGGATTGGCGGGTTTCTATCGGCGTTTTGTCAAGGATTTCAGCACCATTGCCACCCCAATGACCGTCGTGACCAAGAAAAATGACAAGTTCTATTGGGGGGAAGCCCAAGAACAAGCATTTCTTACCCTCAAAAACAAACTCACACATGCACCTGTTTTGGCATTACCAAACTTTCACAAGACTTTTGAAATTGAATGTGATGCTTCTGGTGTAGGTATTGGAGCAGTCCTCATGCATGACAAGAGGCCTTGTGCCTTCTTTAGCGAGAAGTTGGGAGGAGCTGCATTAAACTACCCCACGTACGACAAGGAGTTGTACGCGTTGGTGAGGGCCTTGGAGACCTGGCAACACTATCTTCGCCCTCGGAAGTTCGTGATACACACTGATCACGAGTCATTGAAGTATCTCAAAGGGCAACCGAAGTTGAGTAAGAGACATGCCAAATGGGTAAGCTTCATTGACACCTTTTCTTATGTCATTAAGTATAAGACTGGCAAGACGAATGTGGTAGCCGATGCCTTGTCACGTAGACATTCCTTGCTTATCTTTCTTGATGCTAAGTTATTAGGGTTCTATATGATTAAGGAACTCTACACAAATGATCATGATTTTGGTGAGATCTATGCTGCTTGTGTGAAGAACCCGCATGGAAAGTACTTTTTGCATGATGGATTTCTCTTCCATGTAGATAAACTGTGTGTGCCTAATTCTTCCATTCGTGATCTTTTGATTCGAGAGGCACATAGTGGTGGTCTCATGGGCCACTTTGGCATTACCAAGACTCTGGCCATGTTGCAAGAGCACTTTTACTGGCCTCATATGCGTAGAGATGTTGAACGCATGGTTGGTAGGTGTGCTACTTGTCACAAGACAAAGTCTAAGACAAATCCATATGGCTTGTATACCCCATTACCTATCCCTCACCATCCTTGGGTTGACTTGTCTATGAACTTTGTATTAGGATTGCCTAGATCACCAAGGGGTAATGACTCCATCTTTGTTGTGGTTGATAGATTCTCTAAGATGGCTCATTTTATCCCTTGTCACAAAACTGACGATGCATCTCATATTGCTAATCTGTTCTTCAAAGAAATTGTCCGTCTGCATGGCATGCCTAAGACTATTGTTAGTGATAGAGATGTGAAGTTCTTGAGTTACTTTTGGAAGACTTTGTGGTCCAAACTTGGCACTAGGTTATTATTCTCCACCACTAGTCATCCACAAAGCGATGGACAAACTGAAGTTGTCAATCGCACACTTGGCACTCTATTTCGGGCCTTGATTAAAAAGAATTTTAAGACTTGGGAAGAGTGCCTCCCTCATGTTGAATTTGCCTACAATCGAACTGTGCATAGTGCCACACAATACTCCCCCTTTGAGATTGTTTATGGCTTCAACCCCGTAACCTCCCTTGATTTGGAGCCCTTACCTTCCTCTGAGCACACAAGCTTAGATGGGAAAAAGAAAGCTGATTTTGTGCGCAGGTTACATGAAGCCGTGCGAGCGAACATTGAGAGGCGTACACAGCAATACATCCAGCAAGCCAACAAGCACCGTCGCAAGATGATTTTTGAGCCTGGAGATTGGGTTTGGCTACACTTGCGGAAAGAGCGATTCCCCAAGCAACGTCAAAGCAAATTATCCCCAAGAGGTGATGGACCATTTCGAGTGCTCCAACGAGTCAATGACAACGCATACAAACTGGAGCTACCTGGGGAGTACAATGTTAGTGCGACATTCAATGTCGCGGACCTGAGCCCTTTTCTTGACGAGGAGGATCCAGATTTGAGGGCAAATCCTTCTCAAGAGGAGGGGATTGATGTGTGCACAGATCTTGGCCCACGTAGTGACCTAGTCCGAGTTCCATTGGGCCCAGTCACACGTGCACGAGCCAAGCTCTTCAAAGAATCACTCCAAGCCCTTGTTAGAGTTGTCCAAGGCCAGCATGGAGTTCACAAAGATATTGAGGGCTTGGAGAGAGACAATCAAGTCACTTACACCATTATCCAAGCCCATGAAGAGTCAAATGGGCCACCAAGAGAGTTGGCCGAATAAGGCCTTAGGCCCTAGTATTTATTTAGCAATTGATTAGTGTTGAAGTAAGAGCATGGGCCGGCCCATCTTGTCCCAAGAGCATGGGCCGCCTTTTCCCTTTCCTAGTCCCTTTAGGGTTTTAGTAACTTTAGCCTATAAATAGGCTTGCTTTGTAAGGTTTCGGGGTAGACGTTTTATCAATAAAATTTGCTTATTTTCGTTTATTCTTCTTGTGAGAATTTTCGAGCACTTTACTTGCTCTGGCAAGGGTTTTGAGCAGTCTTGCGTCTTGTCCTTGATTGTTCTACCGACCTATCCTTTGGAGTAATCACCTTCATTGGAGTCGTCGTGCTACCACCTTTAATCAAATCGTGTCGTCCGTTTGATTCTAGGTTCCGCCATCCAAGCGTTGGACAACCTCGCTAGATCCTTGGGCAAACGTGCTGCGTGCCTAGAAACGAGTTGATCGAGGAACGTATCAAAACCGCTATACTCACATTCAAGTTCTTGAGCCAAGCGAGGTGGAGTGGGAAGTTCCATCTGAAGTTGTTTAAGTGTCACATTTGCTATTTTAGTTAAGTCGTTAGTAATAAGGGTTTAATGGTCCATAGCCTTGCTTTATTTACTTGTGGGATGACCTCATAAGGTTCGGTCAAGCCCACAAAGGACAAAAGGGCCGAAATCAGTTTCTTAGCCTTAGGGAATAAGTGATTTCGATTCACATTAGGATTTCTAGACTAGTTCCACATTACTTTAGTTTTTCATCTCTATGTAAGACTATAAATAGCCCACACTTTCAAAGGTTTTAGTGATGGAATAAGAAATAAAAAATTTGAGTGTTTACACTTTTCTCTTGTCTAAGAGAATCCCCTTTCAATACTTGAGAATTGCTCGAGAGTATTCTTGAACTTATCAATCAAGTACACACCTTGATTGTGGCATTCTTTTACTTGTAACTTCGTTTCACCTTCTTGAGTGTTTGCGGGTTGAGGTTAAGTCCAAGGTTCGCCTCATAAAGTTAGGGATCCGAGTGTTACTCCGCGCACCAACTTGGTTTTTTCATCTAAATCCGGGAGCTACATGGGATACGAGTTCATACCTCCGGGCGGGTTCGTATCAGCTGGTAATCTGATACGCTCCTTGGTCAATACGTTCCGAGACACGTAGCACATTTGCCCAAGGATCTAGCGAGATGTCCAACCGTTTGTATTGCGGAGCCTAAAATCAAGAAGGATGACACGACTTGATTCAAGGCGGTAGAACGACGACTCCTATCGAGGTGGTTACTCAAGTGGATAGGTCGAATGAACAATCAAGGACAATCACGAGATTGCTTAAGAACCCTTGCCAATGCAAGTAATTGGAATTGTACTCTCAATTGTAAGAGAAACGAAACAATGTTTATTATCATAAAACGGCTAACCCTTTGCTCGTACAAGATTAATCCTTTTATAGGCTAATTCCTAGCCTAAGGCCGAGTGAAACAAGGGTTTCGGCCTACACAACATATCAAACTAGACAAGGGTTTCGGCCAAGCCATGTGGGCTGAACCTATACATGCAAAAATTGGAAAACTAGCTAATGAATTAAAGCTACCATTCGGCCACTCCAAGATACTCAAGTGTGGCCATCATTTAGCTCCTCATGGGCTTGGATCAAGGTGTAGGTGCCTTGGCCCGTTACGTCCAGGCCTTCAATATTCCTATGAACCCCATGTTGGTCTTGGACACTTCGAACAAGGGCTTGAAGTGATTCTTTGAAGTGCTTAGCCCGTACACGTGTAACTGGGCCTAATGGAACTCGAACTGGGTCATCACGTGGGCTTGAGTCCGTGCACACATCAGTCCCCTCCACTTGAGAAGGATTTGTTCTCAAATATGGATCATCTTCCTTGAGGAACGGGCTCAAATCCGCGACATTGAAGGTCGCGTTAACATTGTACTCCCCAAGTAGCTTTGGCATTGTTTAGGAAATCGCTCCTTCCTTAGGTGCAGCCAAACCCAATCTCTAGGTTCGAAAATCATCTTACGACGATGCTTGTTAGCTTGCTCGATGTATTGCTGAGTACGTTTCTCAATGTTGGCTCGAACAGCTTCATGTAACCTGCGCACAAAATCAGCTTTTTTTTTCCCATCTAAGCTGGTGTGTTTAGAGAAAGGTAAGGGTGTCAAATCAAGGGGGGTCAGGGGGTTAAAGCCATAGACAATCTCAAATGGTGAGTAGTGTGTTGCACTATGAACAGTTCTATTATAGGCAAATTCAACATGTGGCAAACACTCTTCCCAAGATTTAAGATTTTTCTTAATCAAAGCCCTGAGTAAAGTACCAAGAGTGCGATTGACAACCTCAGTTTGTCCATCGCATTGGGGATGACTTATGGTCGAAAAGAGTAGTTTAGTGCCAAGTTTAGACCACAAAGTCTTCCAAAAATAGATCAAAAATTTCACATCCCTATCACTAACAATGGTTTGAGGCATACCATGCAAATGTACAATTTCTTTAAAGAACAAGTTAGCAATATGAGATGCATCATCAGTTTTATGACAAGGAAAAAAATGAGCCATCTTTGAGAATCTATCAACTACCACATAGATGGAGTCATTACCCCTTGGTGATCGAAGTAATCCCAAGACAAAGTCCATAGACAAGTCTACCCATGAAAAATGTGGAATGGGTAATGGAGTATACAAGCCATATGGATTTGTTTTAGACTTGGCCGTGTGGCAAGTGGCACATCTACCAACCATGCGTTCAACATCCCTACGCATATGAGGCCAGTAAAAGTGTTCTTGCAACATTGCTAAAGTCTTAACAATGCCAAAATGTCCCATGAGACCACCACTATGTGCCTCTCTAACCAAAAGATCACAAATAGACGAATTAGGCACACACAACTTGTCCACATAGAATAAAAATCCATCATGCAAGAAGTATTTTCCATGCGGACTCTTAGTACAGGACACATACATTTCACCAAAATCAAGACCATATGCATAGAGTTCCTTGAGCATTTCAAAATGGAGTAACTTAGCATCAAGGAAAACAAGCAAAGAATGTCTACGAGATAGTGCATCAGCTACCACATTCATCTTGCTAGTCTTATACTTGATGACATAGGAGAAAGTGTCAATGAAGCTTAACCATTTGGCATGTCTCTTCCTCAATTTCGGTTGCCCCTTGAGAAACTTCAATGATTCGTGGTCAGTGTATATCATGAACTCCCTTGGACGGAGGTAGTGTTGCCATGTCTCCAAGGCTCTCACAAGTGCGTACAACTCCTTGTCATACGTGGGGTAGTTCAGTGCAGCACCTCCCTGTTTCTTACTAAAGAATGCACAAATCCTCTTATCTTGCATGAGAACAATTCCAATTCCTACACCAGAAGCATCACATTCAATCTCAAAAGTCTTGTTAAAATTAGGTAATGCTAAAACAGGTGCATGTGTGAGTTTGTCCTTAAGGGTAAGGAATGCTTGTTCTTGGGCTTCTCCCCAATGGAATTTATCATTTTTCTTTGTCACGACGGTCAATGGAGCAGCAATAGTGCTGAAGTCTTTGACAAAACGCCGGTAGAAGCCCGCCAATCCATGAAAACTTCACACCTCAGGGACGGATTTTGGTGTTGGCCATTGCATGATGGCCTCTTTCTTGGATTCGTCTACTTTGATGCCCTGTGAACTCAACAATATAGCCTAAAAACACAAGCTCATTAGTACAAAAAGTGCACTTCTTAAGGTTAGCGTATAGCCGCGTCTTTCGAAGTGTATCAAGAACCAATCTCAAATGTTCCATGTGTTCATGCATGTTGTGACTGTAAATTAAAATGTTATCAAAGTAAACAATCACAAACTTCCCAATGAATTGTCTCAAAACATGGTTCATTAGTCTCATGAAAGTACTAAGGGCATTGGTCAACCCGAAGGGCATGACTAACCACTCATAAAGGCTATGTTTTGTTTTAAAAGCTGTTTTCCATTCATCGTCTTCTTTCATCCTAATTTGATGATAGCCACTCCTCAAATCAATTTTAGTAAAAATGACAGCACCATCAAGTTCATCAATCATATCATCTAATTTAGGAATGGGATGACGATATTTAACAGTGATAGCATTAACAGCTCTATAGTCAGTGCACATACGCCAAGTACCATCCTTTTTGGGGACAAGTATCACAGGCACAACGCAAGGACTCAGACTTTCCTTTACCCAACCCTTACCTAATAGGCTATCAACTTGCCTTTGAAGCTCCTTTGTTTCCTCAGGACCCATGCGGTAAGCGGGTTTGTTGGGTAGTGGTGATTCAGGAATCAAGTCTATTTGGTGCTCGATCCCTCAAATGGGTGGCAAGCCATCAGGGACCTCATCAGGGAACACGTCCTCGAATTCCTGCAAGAGAGCAACTACACTCGAAGGCAATGCCTTATCGAGCTCATCAACATTCAGGAGCACATGTTTACAAACCATGAGTAACATAGGTTGATCAGAATTCACAAATTTTTGAACATTCTTAGCCTTAATTATCATGTTGTGCTTCCTAGTGTTGGTCTTAGTCAATGCATTTTCATGTGGTATACTAGGTGTGCTCACTTGACCCTTGGTCGATTGCTCACTTGTGGAAGTGGAGCAATTTCCAGGGTCGACCGTCCTCTGTTTCCTCTTTTGACGGTCTAAGTCACACTCTCTTTGCAGTTTAAGTTGGTCCTCATATACTTGTGCAGGGGTGAGGGGTGTTAAGACCATACGTTTGCCATTGTGCAATAGAGTGTACTTATTTGATCTTCCATCAAATGTGACTTGCTTATCAAATTGCCAAGGCCTTCCTAAAATGACATGAGTCGCATGCACAGGAACAACATCACACACAACTTCATCAATATAGTTGCCAATGGAAAAAGGAAGACGTACCTGCTTGTAAACACGCATTTCACCTTCTTCACTTAGCCATTGGAGTCTGTACGGGCGCGGATGTTTGGTAGTAAGAAGCCCCAAGCTCTCAACCATGAGTAAACTCGCCACATTGGTACAGCTCCCACCATCAATGATGAGACTACACACATTGTCACTTACTTTATATCGAGTGTAAAATAAGTTCTCTCTTTGTAATTGCTCGTTCTCTTTGACTCGGGTGATTAGCACTCGTCGTGCCACCAAACAACCTATTTTCCCTTGAATAGGAGAGCATTCTTCCTCAGCCAAGTCATTCCCCACGCAATCACCCTTAGTCAATCCAGGTATCTCCTCACAATCGTCGTCATCAGACATGATTTCACCATTGTGAGTGACCAACATGATCCGTTGATTTGGACATTGAGATTGAATATGTCCAAATCCCTAGCACTTGAAGCATTTGATATCCCTACTCCTAGGTTTAGGAGTTTCTTGAGTGGCCTTAGAAGTGGACCTGGATACATCAACAAACTTGTTAGGGGTGGAATTGGAATTTCAATTAGAGAAATTACCTGGTGTGCGGCTAGAAGGGTTTGGTGTAGCCGCATTTCTAGTGTCATGTGCTGTTCTCCTTGGTAGATTTCCCTTCCATGTACTTGAACTGGAGGGTTGGAAGGTTCGGCCTCCCCTTCTCAGTTTCTTCCCCCTCTCGGCCTTGATGGCTAGTTCAAGAAGATCGTGCATGTCCAAGTAATGTTGGAGCTCCAAGGCTTCTTGAAGGTCAGGGTTTAGACCTCTAAGAAACCTTGCCATAGTGGCTTCACTATCTTCTTGATTGTTTGCCCTCATCATGGCCATCTCGATCTCCTTGTAGTAGTCCTCCACACTCATGTTGCCTTGAGTGAGGGTTTGTAGCTTTGAATGGAGATCACGGTTGTAGTAGATTGGAACAAACCTCTTCCACATTAGTGCCTTGAGTTCTCGCCAAGTTCGGACTTGTGGTTCACCATTTCTCCTCCTGTTAGTCCTTACTTGATCCCACCAAACTAGTGCGTAGTCGGTGAACACAACAGTGGCAACCTTCACCTTTTGTTCCTCGCTATACTCGTAGCAATCGAAGACCATCTCAATGTGGCCTTCCCATTCCAAGTAAGTCTCAGGATCACTTTTGCCTTGGAATGTAGGAACTTGTATTTTGAGTCCCTTAAGTTCATTTTTAGATGTATCCCTTGTGACAGCCCCACTTTCCACTTAGGCAAACCAGAGGGTTCAGCGGACCGCCTGCCCAGCTCTCGCCGGGACTCGGTCGTTCACTCACACAAATCAGAAATAGAACCACAAGAAAGAGCAAAACGAGGATCCACAACTTAAAACAAAACTTATATATATTGCTATCTCAGAAAGAAGTACAACCGTCGAGAATACAAAAGTTCTCAAGTCACCATACAACCAGCCCGTGCCAAGCACTAGGGCGAGAACTAAAACAAAACAAAAACTAGACCCAGCCAGTCGGTACAGAGTTCTAGCCCTTGCTCGCCTTCCCCTGTTAAGGAAAACAAAACTAAAGGGATGAGTTAAAAGCTCAGTGAGGTTCCGAACATAGAATCAAGTCATAAATGAAACGATAAATCAAGAAACAGTTACATCATTTACAATAAACTATACATGAAAAGGATACGTTCGTTCGTTCATTCGTTCGTTCGTTCGTTCTCCTGTCATTCCCCTTTCCTTCATTCATTTGAAAATGCTTTTTTCGTTTAGACATAAAACCCTCGTTCGTTCGTTCTTTTCATTCACCTTCTCCTGGACATTGGCCAGGCTCCACCAACCTCCACCAACCTACAAGGTAATACTCGAGTATACCAAACGTTCACCCAAGTCACCAAATCGCCCGACCGAGTCCGCTTCTGGCTCGAGTCGATCGGTAACAAGGGGCAGGGCCCAGTTCAGCCAAAAGGCTTACATTCATGCACAAGTACATTCCAATCATTCAATCTTTGAAAATTTCACATTTATTTAGGTCGAGTGCGATAAAGTACAGACTTGCCTAGAAAACTCGTTTTGGAAATCATTGAAAACACTTAACACGTTATCAAACAATAATACAAGTCATGAAGTCAAGAAAATACAACAAACAAGGAACACTCACCGAATTATGCTAAATAACGTCCAAAATGTCCTATCGGATCTTACCCTCGGTCACCGAGAAAACCTATGATTCAACGAGAAAGAATATTACAATTCATCTAGCAAAACAAGTAAGTGGAATCAAGGAACTCGACTAGTTACGAGTAAAACGGATAAAGGTGACTTTAAAGTGAAAATAAAGCCATTTGGATCTGTGGACGGAAACAACTAGGGTGTCATAAACCAAACTCAAAGGGTTATAACAGTTCCAATGGAAAACACTTGAATCAAAGTCAAGTCGGAATCCAACCAGGTAGGCTCAGAAATATTATTTTTTCGGAATCGTTTATGTGGTTCAAAAATCAATATACTTTCAAGTAGGTATTATGGCCTATATGTCTTGACTGAGAAAACCTTAGGTCATACCTCGATATTTTGGTATGAAGTAGTAAATAAACATTTGAAGGTTCAAATGGAAAAGGTATCATGTTTTAAGATGGAAAACGGGCATAGTATTTGCCAAACGAAAATATACAAGTTCAAATAGAAGCTTAGCCCTTGAGCGAAAATTTGGGCAGCACGCCCTTTGTATTTTTCTATTTCAAGCCATTTATGGCTTCATTATTTTTCTTATTCAAACCCAAAGGTACACACACAATAATTTAATTTCAATAGCAGTTCAGTAAGCTCCAAGTAGTACCAGTACAATTCAAGCTAGGGAAAAGTCCGGAAATGAAAGTTAAGCTCTAAACCATAAAATAGTTTTTGACATCATTTTGCGGTTTTGGCACCATTGGCACTACGATTATCGGATGGAGGTGCAAGATAAACCGTTTTGAAGCTAAGAGATAGTGATACAATGTTGAAGAAGGCTACTCAGTCCAGTTTCTAGTGCAATCAGGTCAAAAATTCAATATACTAAACCAGAACCGTAAAAACAGGTTCACCAACCGCATTCTGGTTCAAACATCATAAGTTAGGCTACCTAAGTCCAAATCAAGTGATTCCAAAGCCATCCGAAAGCTAAGATACAAGGATAAAATTCTTCAGAAGACATCAACAACCAAATCAGAAGCATTCCCAATCAAATTAGCCAATCACAGAAGCAATTCTCAAGTTCGGGTAGAAATAGGGCAGCAGGGGTATTTCAGTCTTTTCACAGTTGCGTTGCTCCGATTGACCTAAACTTTTGTAGGCATCTCTAAAATATCATTCCCTACAACTTTCATGTTTTAACCCAAGGCTAATTCGGCCTCTAACCATGATGAACAGTGCCGGGCAGAATGAAGGAAATGAAACCCTAGCTTTCCAAATTTCCTTCCAAAACAGAAATTTCCTGCAATTAACCACTTTTTCCACCTTCTAGCTTCCTTAAATATCATTTCCAATCATCATACATGACCACATCATAATAATCATATGAAAACATAAAAATGACCAATAATTATAAAACTTCACCAATTCAACCAAAATCAAGATATACTCCATAAAATTACATCTTAAACTACCACAAATCATGAATTAAACATCATTAGATGGAGGAGAGGGGTTCCTTCACTACTCACCTTAGCAACACAAGAGAGGGAGCAACTAATCACCTTAGCCTTCCAAACAACTCCACTAAACACCTCACAATCACTCACTTAAGGTTTTCTATGGAACAAAAGCAAGATTAAGTGGTTCATTTGGTAGATTTGAGCAAGATTGAAGCAAAAACTTGAAGAGTTCTCTTTCTTTCTTTCTTGGAGAGGGCCGGCTATGAGCTTGCAAAATTGGAGTGAATTTTGGTCAATTTTTGAGTTATTTTAGTAAAAGGGTAAATGTATAAATAGTAGTCAAAAGTAACCACTAACCATATGGTGACACTTGTCACTATAATTAATGCATCTCTATCTCTTTGTTTCCTCTCACACCAATCCAAATAGAAACCTCTAATTATCTCTTAACACCTGGTGAAATAAATCCGGTATCCAAAACTTAACCTAACTGGCCGAATTTTTCTGAACTTTCCGCACTAGCGGGTCTCACGTCCGGTATAGGTTCTTAATTTCTCAAAAACTAACCGATACTAGAAAATCATCTAAAAAAGAATATTTACTCATAAAAATTATCGAGAAATTTTCCTAATAAAGAAAATGCAGAAAATATGCCATTAAATAGAATAAAACCCAGAAAATGAGAAAATTACGGGGTCTCACACCCTCTCCCCCTTAAAAAAATTTCGCCCTCGAAATTTTACCTTCATTTGCATCAAACGAGTCCGGAACTGTTTGGGTGCCTAATGCATAAGCTTTTGCTGGCCCACTAGTTCGGTTCCCTCTTTCATTTGCTTGTTTTGTTTTAGCTCCCTCCAGTTGCGGAATACTACCTCCGCGTGACTGTCTCCTCGGACAGTTGCTAACTTGGTGCTCACCACTCCCACAAATCAAGCACTTCCGCCCTTTCCGCCAACAATCGTTCTCGGTATGATTGGCCTTTCCGCAATAGCCACAGGTCAAGTAGGAAGCCATTTTTTAGCTTTCTGGAGAAGTCTCCCCATATCCGGTTTGGCTTACTTTGGTAGACCTTTCATTTCCCGCCCCTACTGTCCATGGAGGGTAGGACAAAAAGTTCAATTTCTGCATTTTAGAAGGTCCTATTGATTCACTAGGAGATTCTTCAATCACACTACCAACTGCACCTCTTTTCCGAGTTTGGGAGGCTTTTACTTGTGCCTTTGCATTCTCAATTCGTTGAGCCTTCTCAAGGGCCTCCGTAAAAGTAGTCACTTGCGCCGCGGCTAACACCTCTTGGATGTCCAAATTCAGTCCCTGTATAAACCGTCTTACTCTTCGCCGTTCAGTGGCTACCAGTTCAGAAGCAAACTTGGATCATTTTGTAAATTTTGTTTCATATTCGGCCACACTTAACGTTCCCTGGCGTAACCCAATAAACTCCTCCTCCCTCCTTTCTTGGACTAAAGGTGGGAGGTATTTCTCGTTAAATTCTCTTATGAAGTTCGCCCATGTCCAGATGGTCTGTTCTCTTTCCCACTTTGCTCTAATTACGTTCCACCATGATCGGGCCGGTCCCTCAAATTGAAATACTGCAAAGTTCACTTGCCTTTGCTCAGTGTAGTTTAGGGCTGTGAAGATATTAACCATGGTTTCTATCCATTGTTCAGCCACGTCCGGATCGGGCCCTCCAAGGAATTTTGGCGGAGCAAACTTCTGGAACCTTTCAAGAGCCTTATCCTCGCACATCTCAGGGTTCCGATTTTGGGTTACGGGAATTTGGCCTTGTTGATCCACTAGTCTTGCCAAGATATCCGTCATCTGTTGCATTGCTGTTGCCATTTGGTCTCCAATCGCGGCTCTTGATCCCTGCCCTTGCTCGGCTGACGTTTCCCTTTCTCCTCTTGATTCCGGGGTCTGCTCAGTTCCCCGGCCTCGACCACGTCCACGACTATGTCTCCCGTCCATAGATATGTTTTTCCCTCTCCCTTTTCTTTTCTTTTCCCCAAAAGATATTTTAGTGAATAAACACAGCAAATTAACTAAGCACCAATTCCAACATACCAAATACACAAGTAAACATATACGCACATAACACGCCAGATCACGGAGGCAAATAATCAAATATACAAATACATATCACAAATACATATCAAGTTTAACAGATAATCATATACACGAATTCACATGCTAACGTCATGTAGTAGCCATATATGGGTGCATCACAAGAAAAGGGATATGTTGCCCCACACCCTGTTAACCCCGTCCGGTCTCTCACGTCACTTTCTATCCAACTAGATGTCCATTGACCTCTCGTGCTCATTCTAGCCAGACAAAGCCTGTTCATATTCCCAAAATGCAATTTCCAAGTACTTAACGCCACCTCAACTTTGGAGTACTCGGGCACAAGAATCCGAAATAAGACAATTCACATCTCGAGCTGGCCAGTCCCAAGAGTAAACTATCTACAATCGAAATTCCTACCCGACGTACCTATCTATGATCCTCAAATACCATAAGAAAATGTAAAGCCTATAACATTCACAATTCATGGCTTATGCTCGAACGAGCACTTAGTCCCTCATACTCATTCACCACTTAGTCCAGGCTCACACCGCGCAGAGACCACGCGAAGCAGGCTCTAGGTTTTATCCCTCAATTGCTTAACTTTAAAGTCAAATCGAATTCCCACAGTCCGGCATCCTAAATTTTAGCCTAGGATACACTACAGAGATCTGAAACCTAAGCTCTGATACCAACTGGGACAGCCCCACTTTCCCCTTAGGCGAACCAGAGGGTTCAGCGGACCGCCGGCTCAGCTCTCGCCGGGACTCAGTCGTTCACTCACACAAATCAGAAATAGAACCACAAGAAAGAGCAAAACGAGGATCCACAACTTAAAACAAAACTTATATATATTGCTATCTTAGAAAGAAGTACAACCGTCGAGAATACAAAAGTTCTCAAGTCACCATTCAACCAGCCCGTGCCAAGCACTAGGGCAAGAACCAAAACAAAACCAAAACTAGACCCAGCCAGTCGGTACAGAGTTCTAGCCCTTGCTCGCCTTCCCCTGTTAAGGAAAACAAAACTAAAGGGATGATCTAAAAGCTCAGTGAGGTTCCGAACATAGAATCAAGTCATAAATCAAACGATAAATAAAGAAACAGTTACATCATTTACAATAAACTATACATGAAAAGGATACGTTCATTCGTTCCTTCGTTCGTTCTCCTGTCATTCCCCTTTCCTTCATTCATTTGAAAATGCATTTTTCGTTTAGACATAAAACCCTCGTTCGTTCATTCGTTCGTTCTTTTCATTCACCTTCTCCTGGACATTGGCCAGGCTCCACCAACCTCCACCAACCTACAAGGTAATACTCAAGTATACCAAACGTTCACCCAGGTCACCAAATCGCCCGACCGAGTCCGCTTCTGGCTCGAGTCGATCGGTAACAAGGGGCAGGGCCCAGTTCAGCCAAAAGGCTTACATTCATGCACAAGTACGTTCCAATCATTCAATCTTTGAAAATTTCACATTTATTTAGGTCGAGTGCGATAAAGTACAGACTCGCCTAGAAAACTCGTTTTGGAAATCATTGAAAACACTTAACACGTTATCAAACAATAATACAAGTCATGAAGTCAAGAAAATACAACAAACAAGGAACACTCACCGAATTATGCTAAATAACGTCCAAAATGTCCTATCAGATCTTACCCTCGGTCACCGAGAAAACCTAGGATTCAACGAGAAAGAACATTACAATTCATCTAGCAAAACAAGTAAGTGGAATCAAGGAACTCGACTAGTTACGAGTAAAACAGATAAAGGTGACTTTAAAGTGAAAATAAAGCCATTTGGATCTGTGGACGGAAACAACTAGGGTGTCATAAACCAAACTCAAAGGGTTATAACAGTTCCAATGGAAAACACTTGAATCAAAGTCAAGTCGGAATCCAACCAGGTAGGCTCAGAAATATTATTTTTTCGGAATCGTTTATGTGGTTCAAAAATTAATATACATTCAAGTAGGTATTATGGCCTATATGTCTTGACTGAGAAAACCTTAGGTCATACCTTGATATTTTGGTATGAAGTAGTAAATAAACATTTGAAGGTTCAAATGGAAAAGGTATCATGTTTTAAGATGGAAAACGGGCATAGTATTTGCCAAACGAAAATATACAAGTTCAAATAGAGGCTTAGCCCTTGAGCGAAAATTTGGGCAGCACGCCCTTTGTATTTTCCTATTTTCAGCCATTTATGGCTTCATTATTTTTCTTATTCAAACCCAAAAGTGCACACACAACAATTTAATTTCAATAGCCGTTCAGTAATCTCCAAGTAGTACCAGTACAATTCAAGCTAGGGAAAAGTCCGGAACTGAAAGTTAAGCTCTAAACCATAAAATAGTTTTTGACATTATTTTGCGGTTTTGGCACCATTGGCACTACGATTATCGGATGGAGGTAAAAGATACACCATTTCGAAGCTAAGAGATAGTGCTACAATGTTGAAGAAGGCTACTCAGTCTAGTTTCTAGTGCAATCAGGTCAAGAATTCAATATACTAAACCAGAACCGCAAAAATAGGTTCACCAACCGCATTTTGGTTCAAACATCATAAGTCAGGCTACCTAAGTCCAAATCAAGTGATTCCAAAGCCATCCAAAAGCTAAGATACAAGGTTACAATTCTTCAGAAGGCATTAACAACCAAATCAGAAGCATTCCCAATCAAATTAGCCAATCACAGAAGCAATTCTCAAGTTCGGGTAGAAACAGGGCAGCAGGGGTATTTTAGTCTTTTCACAGCTACGTTGCTTCGATTGACCTGAAATTTTTCAGGCATCTCTAAAATATCATTCCCTACAACTTTGATGTTTTAATCCAAGGCTAATTCGGCCTCTAACCATGATGAACAGTGCCATGCAGAATGAAGGAAATGAAACCCTAGTTTTCCAAATTTCCTTCCAAAACAGAAATTTCCTGCAATTAACCACTTTTTCCACCTTCTAGCTTCCTTAAATATCATTTCCAATCATCATACACGACCACATCAAAATAATCATATGAAAACAGAAAAATGACCAATAATTATAAAACTTCACCAATTCAACCAAAATCAAGATATACTCCATAAAATTACATCTTAAACTACCACAAATCATGAATTAAACATCATTAGATGGAGGAGAGGGGTTCCTTCACTACTCACCTTAGCAACACAAGAGAGGGAGCAACTAATCACCTTAGCCTTCCAAACAACTCCACTAAACACCTCACAATCACTCACTTAAGGTTTTCTATGGAACAAAAGCAAGATTAAGTGGTTCATTTGGTAGATTTGAGCAAGATTGAAGCAAAAACTTGAAGAGTTCTCTTTCTTTCTTTCTTGGAGAGGGCCGGCTATGAGCTTGCAAATTTGGAGTGAATTTTGGTCAATTTTTGAGTTATTTTAGTAAAAGGGTAAAAGTATAAATAGTAGTCAAAAATAACCACTAACCATATGGTGACACTTGTCACTATAATTAATGCATCTCTATCTCTTTGTTTCCTCTCACACCAATCCAAATAGCAACCTCTAATTATCTCTTAACACCTGGTAAAATAAATCCGGTATCCAAAACTTAACCTAACTGGCCGAATTTTCCGAACTTTCCGCACTAACGGGTCCCACGTCCGGTATACGTTCTTAATTTCTCAAAAACTAACCGATACTAGAAAATCATCTAAAAAAGAATATTTACTCATAAAAATTATCTAGAAATTTTCCTAATAAAGAAAATGCAGAAAATATGCCATGAAATAGAATAAAACCCAGAAAATGAGAAAATTACGGGGTCTCACACCCTCTCCCCCTTAAAAAAATTTCGCCCTCGAAATTTTACCTTCATTTGCATCAAACGAGTCCGGTACTGTTTGGGTGCCTAATGCATAAGCTTTTGCTGGCCCACTAGTTCGGTTCCCTCTTTCATTTGCTTGTTTTGTTTTAGCTCCCTCCAGTTGCGGAATACTACCTCCGCGTAACTGTCTCCTCGGACAGTTGCTAACTTGGTGCTCGCCACTCCCACAAATCAAGCACTTCCGCCCTTTCCGCCAACAATCGTTCTCGGTATGATTGGCCTTTCCGCAATAGCCACAAGTCAAGAAGGAAGCCATTTTTTGGTTTTCTGGAGAAGTCTCCCCATATCCGGTTTGGCTTACTTTGGTAGACCTTTCATTTTCCGCCCCTACTGTCCACGGAGGGTAGGACAAAAAGTTCACTTTCTGCATTTTAGAAGGTGCTATTGATTCACTAGGAGATTCTTCAATCACACTACCAACTGCACCTCTTTTTCGTGTTTGGGAGGCTTTTACTTGTGCCTTTGCATTCTCGATTCGTTGAGCCTTCTCAAGGGCCTCCGTAAAAGTAGTCACTTGCGCCGCGGCTAACGCCTCTTGGATGTCCAAATTCAGTCCCTGTATAAACCGTCTTACTCTTCGCCGCTCAGTGGCTACCAGTTCAGAAGCAAACTTGGATCATTTTGTAAATTTTGTTTCATATTCGGCCACACTTAACGTGATACGTTCCTCGATCAACACGTTTCGAGACACGTAGCACGTTTGCCCAAGGATCTAGCGAGGACGTCCAACGCTTGGAATTGCGGGGTCTAGAACCAAACGGACGACACGATATGATTCAAGACGGTAGACGACACTCCGATGAAGGTGAATACTCCAGGGGAATAGGTCGGTAGAACAATCTAGGACAAAACGCAAGACTGCTCAAAACCCTTGCCAAAGCAAGTAAAGGGGGTCGAATCTCTCTCTCAAGAAGAATCGAAAATATGCAAAACTTTATTGATAAAACGTCTACCTAAAACCTTACAAAGCAAGCCTATTTATAGGCTAAAGTGACTAAAACCCTAAAGGCTAGGAAAAGGAAAAAGTCGGCCCATGCTTTTGGAACGAGATGGGCCGGCCCATGCTCTTACTTAATCATTAACTAATCGCTAACTAATTGATGGGGCCTAAGGCCTTATCCTCTTGGTGGCCCGCTTGACTCTTCGTGGACTTGGATGATTGTCTCTCTCCAAGCCCTCAATATCTTAGTGAACTCCATGTTGGTCTTGAACGTTCCTTGAATTGCTTAGCCCGTGCACATGTGACTGGGCCCAATGGTACTTGAACTGGGTCATTGGTGGGCCAAGATCCGTGCACACATCAGTCCCCTCCTCTTAAGAAGGATTTGTCCTCAAATCCAGATGGGGATGGAAGATACTAACAAGAGTTAGTAGTATGACAACTCAAATCGATAGTGCGTTTGGAAGTCAGCCACGTTGGGAACAAATGAAAGGTCACGAGCCAAGTTAAATGTCGTTTGGTCAGCTTCATTAGGCTCTCAAACAAGGACATGCGCCAAGATAGGAAAGAGCTTGTGTAAGGCTCGCGAAACTTCCAGGTAGCAATCCAAAGCGCTCTAATCATCCTTCGGCCATGCATTGTTATAGTGTCACCATTCTCATGCACAAGATAAGGATCTTCAGAATGATGCTCATGGGAGCAAGAGAAATTCCAAATCGGGTTTTTCAAGGTGGTATGACTCGTCCCTGGTTGTTGCTGATTTGGCACAACTTGCCTATTTGGAGGTTAAACATTGAACCAATCAGGTTGCACTTCCCTAGAAGTACGAACCAGTGATGTAAGACCAACGTTCGGATCTTTATTGACACATTTGTGGGTATCACCCGACAAAAGTGGCAGCAATGAAGTGAGACGCACTCCATACGAATCATATGAATTTGTGCAAGTTGGAGTTGGTGAAGTAAGCTCGTGGTGACCAGCTTTTGGACATGTGAAGAAGCCCGAACGTGCTCCACTTTCAGCAGGAATAAGCACGAAATCGGGTTGCAAGTTCTTAACCATAGTTGGAAAATTTTGGACAGCGTTACAACCTACAAAAACAAAATAACCTTCAACTTGAAGCAATTCGGAAATCGGGTAAAGAACTAATGGTACATTATCAACTAGATGGTAAGAAGGTGTAGAACAAGATGGAAATGAGAAAACTCCCTTTGACACTTCAATATTCCTTCTACCAATTGATTCAACTTGAGATGCCAGTGCTAGTCCTTTACACTTCTCTTTAACACCTACATGAGAGCAACAAGAGTTAGTGCTAGTATCATGCTCAAAATAAGGCAAAGGTGAGGACTGAACCATAGGTAGAGAACAAGCAGTAGAATCTGAAATTTCCCTTTTAAGACGAGCTCGAATCAATCCTCCAATGGTGTGGACAGGTTTGAGTTGACATGGTTCCATGAATTGAGACCAAAGAGATTTAGCTCCTAGAAGACAAACTTCATGGAAACTCGCAAAGTGTCCAAGTGACGTGGGAATGGAACATGCCATGACCAACTCTACTTGACTTTGTTTAATCTGCACAAAAGAAGAGGTACTAAACAAAACACATGTTAGCTTGTTAGCAAACAAAACGTCCACACTTTCAACTTTTGCGAACATGGCCAACTCCTCCTCTTTACTCATCAATAAGGCCAAACTATTCTTGCCTTTTCCCACTCCATTTGTCTCGGACCATTGTCCATTCATTGCACTTGAGTTCGGATTATGTTCATGGCTTAGCTGCATCTCATTCATAGAGGGCTCTTCAATCGACGAGGGACTAGGATGAATATTTCCTTTGTTACCACCGGCCGACACATGATTAAGTTGCTCAAAGTGGGAATCCCATACTTGGCTAAGTCTTTCCATCATAGAATCAACCCATGCTTTAGTTTGACTTCGGAATTCATCCTTTGCTTCACGAAGCTTTGACTCAATTCGAAAATTCTCGAGCTCCTCGTCTTGATTGTCAAGACGCTTCTCATACTCATCACAATCTTGTTCATACCTTTCGTATACACACAAAGCACGGTGGCGTTGCATCTCCTTCCGGAGTGAATGATACCCACATTGTGAACTGGATTGCATGGAACTAGAGTACTTGGAGGTACTTCGCTTGGGACCTCTCCTCTTGAAAGGTTCGGTCTCTACGAATTCTTGATTGTATGAGTAAGATGCAACTCTAGTGGGCATGACTATGTGACCTGCAAAACGGTTAGTAGAGCAAAGGAATTTTCCTCCCACACACAAGCTCACGCATGTACACTCTACTCTCGTGTATCACTCACAATTACTCACTCTAATGGACTTACCAAATACCTTTACCTGTTGGGTTAGGTAGTTGAGAAAGGTTGCTCGAGTCCAGTGATTGTCACCAACTTATCCCCACAAGAGTACGCAAGAATTCTTTGTTTTTTTTTCGGTGAAGGGAAAGACGGTTTTGGAGAGCTTAAGGGTGGTGGACAGATTTGAAAAAAATATTTCCAAGAAAGGAAACTCTAAGAATTCCTAAGATGTAGGAGTGGTTTCCTTAAAAAGGATGAGAGAATGTAGTATGATATCCAAAAATGGAGGAGAAAATATAGGAGTGTCCAAGAGTTATCCAAGTATATTACTTAGTCTCCTAAACGAAGTTGGAAAACAAGTTGGAGTTGGAAACTTCCTAACTCTTCTCAAGACAGATTCGGTTCCTCCTCTCTCCTACCCGCAAGCTTCCAGAAATTTCCCTCTCAAACCCACCCCAAGGTCGGTTCAAATCCCACTTAGCAGCCGTACACTTTACTCTCACAACACCAACCAGATTTGGAACTCTGAAATTTCCAGATTTCCTCCTCTTGAAGGCCTTCCCAAAGTCGGCTATACTCCCTATAAGACTCCCTCTTCACAGCCGCAACTTACCCAAATAATTCGGCTCTCCCTCTACTCCAAGAACAAGAAGTTCGGCTCTCTCTCCTTCAAGGCAGATTCGGTTCTTTGTGACTCCAGAAATTAGCTCTTGTGATTCCAGAAATTCGGCTCTAATGGACTCCCAAGAACATGCGAGTGATGTTACTCAAGAATCTCCCAAGAAATTCACTCCTCAACCAAGAAAGCCACGTATGGATGCAAGATCATACAAGAGACTTTTTATTCGAAGAGAGGTGCAAGTGTTTAAGGTTCAAGATGGTCAAGAACCACAAACAAAGGTTGTTCAAGTGATCAAGGCTCAAGGTAACCAAGAATTTCAAGAAGAGGTTGGTCAAAACTTTTGAATTCTTTTCTTTGGTTGATGTAATTTTCTGGTTTGAAAACAAGAAATAACAAGACAGATTTGGCAATAAAGGGTCACGGCTTCCTTCTTGGATTTGTGTTGGCCAAATGTTTCTTTTCTTTCCCTCTTGTCTTTTGCGTTTCTGTTTGTTTATTTTTTTTTTTTTGACTTAACAAATGCAACTAAGCCTGGACGGAGAGAGGTTCACACACCAGATTTCTGGTCAGCCCTACGTCCCACAACTAATCAGCCAAGAACTCCAAGAGTTACCAAGAACTTTCAAGAACTTCAAGATTTAATTCCAAGAACTCAAGAAACCCTAGATGGTTGTAGTTTCCTTCAAGATTCTCAACTCCAACAAGTTTAATCCACAAGTCAGTTTAGAAAACTAATTAAAACAGCTTGGATGGCCCCAAACAAGGCTTGGACAGATTCAGCAATCAATGGAAACCCTAGCCGCGGAATTAGACAAACCCTAGCCGTCTTCTCTTTTTTTATTTTTTATTTTTTTTTTGCAGATTCGGCTATGGCTAATTGCTGGACAGAATGGTTGTCACAAGGGTACGAAATCTGGACAGATTAGGACTAGCAACAACAACACACAACTAACCAGAATTGACGCGACCAAAAGAACTAGCGGCCAGAAATTTTTTTGACAAGCGATGCAAACAGATTTTGTTTGTTCCCTTTTTTTTTTTTTTAAGAAAACTAACAAGGCAGCAACGGACAGACTTGAAGACTCGAACGGACAAACATTAAGAACAACTACCAGAATTTCTAGACAACAAAAGGAAAGGAAACGGCTCAACAAGCAACAAAGCTAACGAACAGATTTTTTTTTTTTTTTTTTGTTAGAACAAGGCAGCGGAAATAATGAAAAACTAAGACACAACTACGGATATAACGGAAGATACCTCTACCAAAGCTCTGATACCAACTGATACGTTCCTCGATCAACACGTTTCGACACACGTAGCACGTTTGCCCAAGGATCTAGCGAGGACGTCCAACGCTTGGAATTGCGGGGTCTAGAACCAAACGGACGACACGATATGATTCAAGACGGTAGACGACACTCCGATGAAGGTGAATACTCCAGGGGAATAGGTCGGTAGAACAATCTAGGACAAAACGCAAGACTGCTCAAAACCCTTGCCAAAGCAAGTAAAGGGGGTCGAATCTCTCTCTCAAGAAGAATCGAAAATATGCAAAACTTTATTGATAAAACGTCTACCTAAAACCTTACAAAGCAAGCCTATTTATAGGCTAAAGTGACTAAAACCCTAAAGGCTAGGAAAAGGAAAAAGTCGGCCCATGCTTTTGGAACGAGATGGGCCGGCCCATGCTCTTACTTAATCATTAACTAATCGCTAACTAATTGATGGGGCCTAAGGCCTTATCCTCTTGGTGGCCCGCTTGACTCTTCGTGGACTTGGATGATTGTCTCTCTCCAAGCCCTCAATATCTTAGTGAACTCCATGTTGGTCTTGAACGTTCCTTGAATTGCTTAGCCCGTGCACATGTGACTGGGCCCAATGGTACTTGAACTGGGTCATTGGTGGGCCAAGGTCCGTGCACACATCATAACGTTCCCTGGCGTAACCCAATAAACTCCTCCTCCCTCCTTTCTTGGACTAAAGGTGGGAGGTATTTCTCGTTAAATTCTCTTATGAAGTTCGCCCATGTCCAGATGGTCTGTTCTCATTCCCATTTTGCTCTAATTACGTTCCACCATGATCGGGCCGATCCCTCAAATTGAAATACTGCAAAGTTCACTTGCCTTTGCTCAGTATAGTTTAGGGCTGTGAAGATATTAACCATGGTTTCTATCCATTGTTCAGCCACGTCCGGATCGGGCCCTCCAAGGAATTTTGGTGGAGCAAACTTCTGGAACCTTTCTTCAAGAGCCTTATCCTCGCCCATCTCAGGGTTCCGATTTTGGGTTACGGGTATTTGGCCTTGTTGATCCACCAGTCTTGCCAAGATATCCGTCATCTGTTGCATTGCCGTTGCCATTTGGTCTCCAGTCGCAGCTCTTGATCCCTGCCCTTGCTCGGCTGACGTTTCCCTTTCTCCTCTTGATTCCGGGGTCCGCTCAGTTCCCCGGCCTCGACCACGTCCACGACTACCTCTCCCGTCCATAGATATATTTTTCTCTCTCTCTTTTCTTTTCTTTTCCCCAAAAGGTATTTTAGTGAATAAACACAGTAAATTAACTAAGCACCAATTCCAACATACCAAATACACAAGTAAACATATACGCACATAACACGCCAGATCAAGGAGGCACAGAATCAAATATACAAATACATATCACAAATACATATCAAATTTGACAGATAATCATATACACGAATTCACATGCTAACGTCATGTAGTAGCCATATATGGGTGCATCACAAGAAAAGGGATACGTTGCCCCACACCCTGTCAACCCCGTCCGGTCTCTCACATCACTTTCTATCCAACTAGATGTCCATTGACCTCTCGTGCTCATTCTAGCCAGACAAAGCCTGTTCATATTCCCAAAATGCAATTTCCAAGTACTTAACGCCACCTCAACTTTGGAGTACTCGGGCACAAGAATCCGAAATAAGACAATTCACATCTCGAGCTGGCCAGTCCCAAGAGTAAACTATCTACAATCGAAATTCCTACCCGACGTACCTATCTATGATCCTCAAATACCATAAGAAAATGTAAAGCCTATAACATTCACAATTCATGGCTTATGCTCGAACGAGCACTTAGTCCCTCATACTCATTCACCACTTAGTCCAGGCTCACTCCGCGCCGAGACCACGAGAACCAGGCTCTAGGTTTTATCCCTCAATTGCTTAACTTTAAAGTCAAATCGAATTCCCACAGTCCGGCATCCTAAACTTTAGCCTAGGATACACTACAGAGATCTGAAGCCTAAGCTTTGATACCAACTGTGACAGCCCCACTTTCCCCTTAGGTGAACCAGAGGGTTCAGCGGACCGCCTGCCCAGCTCTCGCCGGGACTCAGTCGTTCACTCACACAAATCAGAAATAGAACCACAAGAAAGAGCAAAACGAGGATCCTCAACTTAAAAAAAAACTTATATATATTGCTATATCAGAAAGAAGTACAACCATCGAGAATACAAAAGTTCTCAAGTCACCATACAACCAGCTCGTGCCAAGCACTAGGGCGAGAACCAAAACAAAACCAAAACTAGACCCAGCCAGTCGGTACAGAGTTCTAGCCCTTGCTCGCCTTCCCCTGTTAAGGAAAACAAAACTAATGGGATGAGCTAAAAGTTCAGTGAGGTTCCAAACATAGAATCAAGTCATAAATCAAACGATAAATAAAGAAACAGTTACATCATTTACAATAAACTATACATGAAAAGGATACGTTCGTTTGTTCATTCGTTCGTTCGTTCGTTCTCCTGTCATTCCCCTTTCCTTCATTCGTTTGAAAATGCATTTTTCGTTTAGACATAAAACCCTCGTTCGTTCTTTCGTTCGTTCTTTTCATTCACCTTCTCCTGGACATTGGCCAGGCTCCACCAACCTCCACCAACCTACAAGGTAATACTCGAGTATACCAAACGTTCACCCAGGTCACCAAATCGCCCGACCGAGTCCTCTTCTCGCTCGAGTCGATCGGTAACAAGGGGCAGGGCCCAGTTCAGCCAAAAGGCTTACATTCATGCACAAGTACGTTCCAATCATTCAATCTTTGAAAATTTCACATTTATTTAGGTCGAGTGCGATAAAGTACACACTTGCCTAGAAAACTCGTTTTGGAAATCATTGAAAACACTTAACACGTTATCAAACAATAATACAAGTCATGAAGTCAAGAAAATACAACAAACAAGGAACACTCACCGAATTATGCTAAATAACGTCCAAAATGTCCTATCGGATCTTACCCTCGGTCACCGAGAAAACCTATGATTCAACGAGAAAGAATATTATAATTCATCTAGCAAAACAAGTAAGTGGAATCAAGGAACTCGACTAGTTACGAGTAAAACGGATAAATGTGACTTTAAAGTGAAAATAAAGCCATTTGGATCTGTGGACGGAAACAACTAGGGTGTCATAAACCAAACTCAAAGGGTTATAACAGTTCCAATGGAAAACACTTGAATCAAAGTCAAGTCGGAATCCAACCAGGTAGGCTCGGCTTCTGCAGCACGAGGACCTTGCGGGTATTGCGTAAGTCAAATCACGCGGAGGACAATTGCTGGAAGAACGAGGGAAAATGTTTGCGCTGTGGAAGTGCAAACCATCAGCTCGCTACTTGTCCAGTCCTATCACAAGATGGAAAGGGGAGTCAGCAATCGACGAGGACTAATTCCGAACCGGCCAAAGTGGAGGGGACCAAACCTAAGGTAGTGGCTCGTGTGTATTCACTGGAGCCACAACAGGTCCCCGATTTTTCTGAAATTGAGGAAGGTACGATTCCAGTATTTCACCGATTTGCGAAAATCTTAGTATATCCCGGTGTTACTCATTCATTTGTCAACCCCAATTTTATGTACGGAATAGATACAAAACCTGGTCGTCTACTCTACCACGTGAAAGTAGTACTCCTTTGGGGAAACATCGTTTGAGCACTGGTATGGTTTGTAAGGATTGCCGCGTTTGGGTAGGAGAGAAGGTTTGGGGTGTGTGTTGACGCAAAATCAGAATGTGAAATCTTTTGCCTCTAAGAAATTGAAACCCCACGAACAAAAACTATCCAACCCACGACCTGGAGTTAGTCGCAGTTGTTTTCGCTCGAGAAAAGTGGAGAAATCATGGGATAGAAGAGACTACCTGAGAAGTGGAAGAAGAGATGCGAAAGAAATATCCTGAACTGTTCGTGAATTAAGGTGAGAAAATTTCGAGGGCGAAATTCTTTTAAGGGGGAGAGAGTGTGAGAACCCGTAAATTTCCTTATTTCTAGGCCTTATTTTAATTATTTGCACGCCTTTTATGCATTTTCTTTATTAGAAAATTTTCTAAATAATTTTTATGAGTAAATATAGTTTTAGAAGATTTTTCTAGTATTGGTTAGATTTTGAGAAATTAAGAGTGTATACCGGACGTGGGACCCACTAGGGCGAAAAGTTCGAAAAAATTCAGCCAGTTAGGTTAAGTTTTGGATACTGGGTTTAATTTATCGGGTGTTAAGAGATAATTAGAGGTTACCAAGTGAATTGGTGAGAGAGGAACAAAGAGATAGAGATGCATTTAATGAAGTGACAAGTGTCACATGGAGAATAAGTCTTGAGTTATGATTACTATTCATCCTTTTACCATTTAAATCAAAAATTGACCAAAATTCACCCTTATTTCCAAGCTTCTTGGCCGGCTCTTTCTCAAGAAAAAAGAAGAAAAACTACTCAATTTTCTTACCTTCAATCTTGCTCAATCTTTCATTCCAACCGGTTAATCTTCAAATTACTCCATAAAACCTATTAGTTTAGGGGTATTTAGGTGATTGGTGAAGTTGTTTGGAAGCTTAAGGTGCTAAGTGGTCTCTTTTCTTTGGTTACTAAGGTGAGTAGTGAAGGAACCCCTCTCCTCTATCTAATGATGGTTAATTCATGACTTGTGGTAGCTTAAGGGAAGTGATTAGGTGTTATTTCTTGATTTTGGTGAAGATTGATGACATTTTCTATTTAATCATGATTTTTCTGATTTAATATCATTCATATGGTGTGGCTTTGTATGATGATGGGAATTGATCTAGAATGAAGCTAGAAGGTGTAAATTATGGTTAATTGCAGGAAATTTCTGTTTTGGAAGGAAATTGTGAAAGTTAGGGTTTCATTCCCCCTCATTCTGCCTGGCACTGTTCATCATAGTTAGAGGCCGAATTAGCCTTGGGTTAAAACATGAAAGTTGTAGGGAATGATATTTTAGAGATGCCTCCAAAATTTCAGGTCAATCGGAGTAGTGTAGCTTATGAAAAGACTGAAATACCCCTGCTGCCCTGTTTCTACCCGAACTTGGTCATCAGCTTTAGTAATTGGTTAATTTGATTGGGAATGCTTCTGATTTGGTTATTGATGCCTTCTAAATAAATGTAACCTGGTGTCTTAGCTTTCGGATGGCTTTGGAATCACTTGATTTGGATTTATGTAGCCTGACTTATGATGTTTGAACCAGAATGCGGTTTGTTCACCTATTTTTACGGTTCTGGTTTAGAATATCGAATTTTTGACCTGGTTACACTAGAAACTGGACTGAGTAGCCTTCTTCAACATTGTATCCCTACCTCTTAGCTTCGAAACGGTGTGTATTGCACCTCCATCCGATAATCGTAGTGCCAATGGTGCCAAAATCGCAAAATGATGTCAAAAACTGTTTTTATGGTTTAGAGCTTAATTCCATTTCCGGATTTCCCTGGTTTACTCTAGTGCTTATACATTCTTATGGAGCCCTATTTTGGTAGTATGTGGAATTGGTTTATGACTTGGAATCGAGTCTTATTGTGCTTATTTGAATATTTTACGGCGTGACGGTGAGTAAAGACGCTCTTTGGGCGGAAGTTTACGAAATTCCACTTGCTTGCTTGGTGAGTGTACTACTCACTTGTTTGATTACAATGTGGCTTTATTATATTGAACTTGATGCCTTGAAGGCTTATTTACACTGTTGGAACTGATTAAAGTGAGGGTGTACTTGATCGCCCTCACCCCTTTTGTATTATATACGACTGTCTACTGTTTCACTGTGGTACTTGAAATGTACATGGAAAACTGGATTTGGTGTCGTTTGGACGAGGATCCAACGGCTTTTACTGTTACTACGGAGCTCAACCCCATTAGTAGTCGATTGAATCGAGCCAGCGAGGGCTTGGTCGTGAAAATTGACGAGCCATGGGGACTGTTATATGGAATGTTGTAGTAGTGAAACTCTTGATTTCGATATACTCGAGTATTACCAAATTTCTACTGTTTGGAGTTCGGGCCCGGTAGGGGTATGTTAGGTGGAAGGAATGGAAGTAAAGTGGAGCCTACGGTTGGTTACTCTTAAACATTGACGGAGGGTCAATGAGGTCCGATCAAGAATGCAAGCGAGGAAAAGGGCTCTTGAGAGCCGCCCGTATCCTTTTATTAACTCTATTGATGCGTGCTATTGGCTTACTTTTGATGAATTGGAATGAAAAGCTTTATGCTTATATGAACTTTGCTGCTTGAGTGGTAGTATCTCACTGGGCGTAAGCTCACTCTATTCCTTTTGTTTTCCTTACAGGAATTTGAATACATTTGGAAAGGCTATGAATGTTGGTTGTCGAGTTGAGCTTATGTGAATGTAATTTGAATAGCTCCTTTTGGGCAAAACCCTAAATGTATTTTGATCCAATTATCTCCCTTTTGTTTTGTAAATTTGCAAACGTATGTGTATAACACTGTTTTAACCCCGTTTCTGTGTCCTATTTAGTTTGGCAATGTTTTTCCGAGTTATATGACATGGCACCCACTATTCACCGATGGTTTTGTTTGCGTTTGGCTATTTTGCGATTTCGGCTTGTGTAAGCGCGTATTATTTTCCCGAAACGTCTTAGATCGTGTTTGCCTGCATGTGACAGTCCCACCTCCCCCTAAGGTGAACCAAAGGGTTCGGTGGGCCGCCTGCCCAGCTCTCGCCAGGACTCAGTCGAGTCGTTAAAAGAAATCGAAAACGTTCAGGAAGGTAATAGCGCGTTCAAACAATTCAGAGCCGCCAAATGGTAAAACGAAAATCAACACCACAATGAATAGTGGTTGCCACATCACCACCCAGCCAGGAGCCCAACGAATACAGATATGGCCATATGACTCGGGAAAACATTTCCAATCCAAATAGTATACATGAACAGGGTAATTCGTTTTATACACATGCGTTTGTAATTTACGGGACAAAAGAAGATAATTAGATCAAAATACATTTAGGGTTTTCCAACTATCGAGGAGCTTTACAAAAATATATTAAAACTACCTCGACTCGTGCTTCAAACATCTTAGCCCCAAAAGTGTTTCCCTGTAAGGAAAACAAGGATGACATGAAGGGGTAAGCTTACGCTCAATGAGGTACCAAAATAATAGCAAATAAGAAACATGGAACTTCCTATTCAATTAATCACATATGTGCATCAAATAAAGAAGTGAACAAACACCATAGACAGAAAGGATACGGGTGGCTCTCAGGAGCCAAATTCCCATTTGCTTCACCGAAACTTGATCGAAATAACAGTTGACACTCCGTCAACGTTGCAGATGTAACCAATACCGTAGACTCCACTTTCTTCGATTCCTTCCACCTCACATACCCCCACCGGGCCTGAAATCCAATCAGATCAGAAATGGTAATACTCGAGTATACCGGAATCAAGGGTCTCAATACCCAAAGATCCCAAAATAGACTACCGTAGTTCGTTATCTAATCGACCAGGCCATTGCCGGCCCGACTCAAGTAACTGGCCACAGGTGTTGAGCTCAGAGGTCACAGAAAGGTCGTTGGATACCAGCTTCCAAACGACATCAGAACAGATACAGATACAGATACAGATACAGATAACAGATTCAGATTCACACCAAAAATTGGCATATGAACAGACAAGAGAACGAGTGTGATAAAGTACACCCTCGTCTCAAACAGAATAAACAGATAGTACATTCGGTCATATCACAGATTGCAGATACAGATCCCAAGTTAATCAACAAATAAGGGGAATAGTACACTCATCGGTGTCAGTACAGATACCTCAAAAGTTTTTGCCCACAAGAGAGTTTTAATCACCAAGAAACCCTAAAATAATCAAAGTAAAACAATTGAAGGTTCCACTTTCAAAAATCGAGTATACAGAATGCACATGTGAGGCTCGACTACCAGTCGTATGCCTCGCCAAATAATTACTAATGCAAGGGTGCAAAACATGATTTTTGGAAATGAAAAGGTAACATGAAGACCTAGGCTCAAACAACCCAAAAGTCCTTCATTTCTACCAAAAGGCAATTCAAACTTAAAGGAACCAAACGGCCTAGAAAATTGGACAGCATTTCCCCTAAATTTACTTACTTTTCCAGCCGTCATGACTTTATTATTTCCTCAAATCAGTCCCAACATCTCGTACAAAAATAATCTCATTTCCAAAAGCCGTTCACTAGGCTTAAAGTCATTCAAGTACACAATTGAGCTAGGAAAATGATCGGAAAGGAAAGTCAAGCCCTAAAATATTCCAATAAGCACAATAAGACTCGATTACAAGTCATAAACCAATGCCAAATACTACCGAAATAGGGTTCCATAAGCATACATAAGCATTAGAGGAAACCAGAAAAATCCGGAAATGGAGTTAAGTGTTAACCCAAAAAAAAGTTTTTGACATCATTTTACGGTTTTGGTACCAATGGCACTACGATTATCAGATGGAGGTACAAGATACACTGTTTCGAAGCTAAGAGATAGGGTTACAATGTTACAGAAGGTCACTCAGCCCAGTTTCGAGTGTAACCAAGTCAAAAATGCAATATACTACACCAGAACCGTAAAAACAGATTCACAAATCGCATTCTGGTACAAACATCATAAATCAGGCTACCTAAGTCCAAATCCAGTAATTCCAAAGCCATACGAAAGATAAGAAACAGGGCTACAATTAATCAGAAGGTCTCAACAACTAATTCCAAAGCATTCCCAACCAAAATAACCCAGTACAGAAGCAATTCTCAAATTCGGGTAGAAACAGGGCAGCAAAGGTAATTCCGTATTTTCACAAGCTACTGTGCTTCGATTGACCTACAATTTTGTAGACATCTCTAAAATATCATTCCCTACAACTTTCATGTTTTAACCCAAGGCCAATTCGGCCTCTAACTATGAGCTACAGTGCCGGGCAGAATGTAAATCAAAGAAACCCTAACTTTCCAATTTTCTTTCCAAAACAGAAATTGCTTGAAATTAACCACTTTTTCCACCTTCTAGCTTCCTTAAATACCATTTCCAATCATCATACATGGCCACATAATCATATTCATATGAAAACAGAAAAATCACCAATAATTATAAAACTTCACCAATTCAACCAAAAATCAAAATATAATCCATAAAATTGCATCTTATACTACCACCAATCATGAATTAAACATCCTTAGAGGGAGGAGAGGGGTCCTTCACTACTCACCTTAGCAACACAAGAGAGAGAGCAACTAGTCACCTTAGCTTTCCAAACAACTTCACCAATCACCTCACCAACACTAATTGAAGAGGTTTTATGGAACAAAAGCAAGTTTAAGTGGTTGATTTGGTAGCTTTCAGCAAGATTGAAGCCAAAAACTTGAAGAGTTTTCTTTCTTTTGTTGCTTGAAGAGGCCGGCTATGAGGAGGAAGAAAAGGGTGAATTTTTGGTATTTTTTGATTTATTTGGTCAATTGGTAAGAAAATGAATAGTGGTCATAAAGTACAACCAACCAAATGGTGACACTTGTCACCCTATTTAATGCATACATATCCTTTTGTTCCCTCTCACACCAATCCATCTAACAACCTCTAATTATCTCATAGCACCCGATAATTTAACCCCAGTATCCAAAAGTTAACCTAGTTGGCCGAATTTTTCCGAACTTTCCGCACTAGCGGGTCCCACGTCCGGTATACGCTCTTAATTTCTCAAAACCTATTCGATACTAGAAAAATCATCTAAAAACTATATTTACTCATAAAATTGATCTAGAAAAGTTTTCTAATAAAGAAAATGTAGAAAAACGTGGAATTAAATAAAAAATAAAACCCTAGAAATTAAGAAAAGTACGGGCCCTCACACTGCACCGTTAGTCCTGGCGAGAGCTGGGCAGGCAGTTCGCTAACCTCTTTGGTTTGCCTTAGGGGAAAGTGGGGCTGTCACAGGTGGTATCAGAGCCAGGTTCGCGTGGTCTCTGCGCGGAGAGGGCTTGGGCCAAGTGGTGTTATGGTCCTGCTTTCGTGAATGTGTCAAAAGGTATAAGTGCTCTTTTGAGCGTAAGCTATGAACTGTGCATGTCATAAGTGTAAGTATCATTATCATGGGACTTGAGGAAGCTAGGTATGTATGTCGGGTAGGAATCTTTAATATGGATGATTTACGCTTGGGACAGGCCGGCTCGAGTTGTGAATCATCTTAGATGGGATTCATGCGCCCGGATACGAAAGAAATGAAAGCCTAGGTTAAAAAGGATTGGGCGAACTAGAAATGCAATTCTACGGAACTTCGTGTGGTTTGTTCGGGTATGGTTAAGCGTGATCAACCTTGATTAAGATATAAATGGTATTGTTCTCGTAGATTATGGACGGAGCCCTAGGGGGGGGGGAAAGCTTTTCGTGAGTTCTTTGATACTCGTGACCTAGTCTGTCTATAGTACTTTTGGAGGACCCCTTTTGTTTCATGGGATGACTTTGTATGTACTTGACTGATTGTTCTGTATAATTGCTTGATCCGGTTATGTGTTCTATGTATATGTGTTTTGTGTTTAAATGCTCTACGAGGTAGTTGTTTTAGTTAATTGTCCTTGTTTAATTGTTCCTGTTTAGTGCTACGAAAAGGAGGGTTAGGTGCCCTTTAACAGTATATTTATTTTGTGACCTAGATCGACTTAGATTAATGGAAGGCACTCGTAGTGGTAGAGGCCGTGGACATGGGGGTAGGCAACCCACGCCTGAAAGGGGCACTGGGGAAACCTCATCTGGACCTAACCCTGAACCTAGGGTTGATTCTAACATCCAAATAGCGGCTGCTATGTAGCAAATGACTAATTTACTAGCCCAAGTGGTGCACCAACAGGGTCAAAACCCTAACCCCAACCCTGGGAACCCCGGTAATCACGTGGAGAGCGAGGATAGGGCTCTCGAGAGGTTCCAGAAGTTTGTCCCACCAAAGTTTATCGGGGGGCCCGAACCGGACGTGGCCGATAGGTGGCTAGAGAAGATGGTGGATATCTTTGCCGCCCTACATTATACGGAGGAGAGACAGGTGACCTTCGCCGTCTTTCAACTGGAAGGGGCGGCCCGTTCCTGGTGGAACGTTATTCGGCAAAAATGGGAACGGGAACAAACGCCCAGGACCTGGGTGAATTTTATGCGGGAATTCAATGCTAAATTCTAGTTCAGGAGCGGAAGGAAGATGAATTTATTCGACTTCGTCAGGAGGCCCAATCTGTAGCAGAGTACGAGAGCCAATTCACCCGCCTATCCAAATTTGTGCCCGAACTCATCATGACCGAGCAACGAAGAATACGGCGATTTGTCCAGGGCCTGAACGTAGAAATCCAGAAGGACCTCGCGGTAGCCCAAATTAACGCCTTCAGCGATGCAGTGGAGAAGGCGCAAGGAGTAGAGAATGCTAAGCTACAGGTGAGAAACTTCCAGGCGAAAAAGCGAGGGTTTCCTGGAAGTAGTTCGGGGTAGGGAGATGAGAGTACCCCTTCCAAGTTTGGGCGGGTAACGGGAGGAGAAAAGATGCCGGGAGTTTCACGAGAGGGCCCGTCACGAGGCGGCCCAGTGAGGAGAGGCCAGAGAGGAGGCTCGGCTTCTGCAGCATGCGGACCTTGCGGGTATTGCGGAAAGTCAAACCACGCGGAGGACAATTGCTGGAAGAATGAGGGAAAATGTTTGCGTTGTGGAAGTGCAAACCATCAGCTCGCTACTTGTCCAGTCCTATCACAAGATGGAAAGGGGAGTCAGCAATCGATGAGGACTAATTCCGAACCGGCCAAAGTGGAGGGGACCAAACCTAAGGTAGCGGCTCGAGTGTATTCACTGGAGCCACAACAGGTCCCCGATTTTTCTGAAATTGAGGAAGGTACGATTTCAGTATTTCACCGATTTGCGAAAATCTTAGTAGATCCCGGTGTTACTCATTCATTTGTCAACCCCAATTTTATGTACGGAATAGATACAAAACCTGGTCGTCTACCCTACCACCTGAAAGTAGTACTCATATGGGGAAACATCGTTTGAGCACTGGTATGGTTGGTAAGGATTACCGCGTTTTGGTAGGAGAGAAGGTTTGGGGTGTGTGTTGACGCTAAACCAGAATGTGAAATCTTTTGCCTCTAAGAAATTGAAACCCCACGAACAAAAACTATCCAACCCACGACCTGGAGTTAGTCGCAGTTGTTTTCGCTCGGGAAAAGTGGAGAAAAGACTACCTGGGAGGTGGAAGAAGAGATGCGAAAGAAATATCCTGAACTATTCGTGAATTAAGGTGAGAAAATTTCGAGGGCGAAATTCTTTTAAGGGGGAGAGAGTGTGAGAACCCGTAAATTTCCTTATTTCTAGGCCTTATTTTAATTATTTGCACGCCTTTTATGCATTTTCTTTATTAGAAAATTTTCTAAATAATTTTTATGAGTAAATATAGTTTTTAGAAGATTTTTCTAGTATTGGTTAGATTTTGAGAAATTAAGAGTGTATACCGGACGTGGGACCCACTAGGGCGAAAAGTTAGGAAAAATTCGGCCAGTTAGGTTAAGTTTTGGATACTGGGTTTAATTTACCGGGTGTTAAGAGATAATTAGAGGTTACCAAGTGAATTGGTGTGAGAGGAACAAAGAGATAGAGATGCATTTAATGAAGTGACAAGTGTCACATGGAGAATAAGTCTTGAGTTATGACTACTATTCATCCTTTTACCATTTAAATCAAAAATTGACCAAAATTCACCCTTATTTCCAAGCTTCTTGGCTGGATCTTTCTCAAGAAAAAAGAAGAAAAACTACTCAATTTTCTTACCTTCAATCTTGCTCAATCTTTCATTCCAACCGGTTAATCTTCAAATTACTCCATAAAACCTATTAGTTTAGGGGTATTTAGGTGATTGGTGAAGTTGTTTGGAAGCTTAAGGTGCTAAGTGGTCTCTTTTCTTTGGTTACTAAGGTGAGTAGTGAAGGAACCCCTCTCCTCTATCTAATGATGGTTAATTCATGACTTGTGGTAGCTTAAGGGATGTGATTAGGTGTTATTTCTTGATTTTGGTGGAGATTGATGACATTTTCTATTTAATCATGATTTTTCTGATTTAATATCATTCATATGGTGTGGCTTTGTATGATGATGGGAATTGATCTAGAATGAAGCTAGAAGGTGTAAATTATGGTTAATTGCAGGAAATTTGTGTTTTGGAAGGAAATTGTGAAAGTTAGGGTTTCATTCCCCCTCATTCTGCCTGGCACTGTTCATCATAGTTAGAGGCCGAATTAGCCTTGGGTTAAAACATTAAAGTTGTAGCGAATGATATTTTAGAGATGCCTACAAAATTTCAGGTCAATCGGAGTAGCGTAACTTATGAAAAGATTGAAATACCCCTGCTGCCCAGTTTCTACCCGAACTTGGTCATCAGCTTTGGTAATTGGTTAATTTGATTGGGAATGCTTCTGATTTGGTTATTGACGCCTTCTGAAGAAATGTAGCCTGGTGTCTTAGCTTTCGGATGGCTTTGGAATCACTTGATTTGGACTTAGGTAGCCTGACTTATGATGTTTGAACCAGAATGCGGTTTGTTCACCTATTTTTGCGGTTCTGGTTTAGTATATTGAATTTTTGACCTGGTTACACTAGAAACTGGACTGAGTAGCCTTCTTCAACATTGTAGCCCTACCTCTTAGCTTCAAAACTGTGTGTATTGTACCTCCATCCAATTATCATAGTGCCAATGGTGCCAAAACCGAAAAATGATGTCAAAAACTATTTTTATGGTTTAGAGCTTAATTCCATTTCCGGATTTCCCTGGTTTACTCTAGTTATTATACATTCTTATGGAGCCCTATTTTGGTAGTATGTGGAATTGGTTTATGACTTGTAATAGAGTCTTGTTGTGCTTATTTGAATATTTTAGGGCGTGACGGTGAGTAAAGACGCTCTTTGGGCGGAAGTTTACGAAATTCCACTTGCTTGCTTGGTGAGTGTACTACTCACTTGTTTGTTTACAATGTGGCTTTATTATATTGAACTTGATGCCTTGAAGGCTTATTTGCACTGTTGGAACTGATTAAAGTGAGGGTGTACTTGATCGCCCTCACCCCTTTTGTATTATATACGACTGTCTACTGTTTCACTGTGGTACTTGAAATGTACATGGAAAACTGGATTTGGTGTCGTTTGGACGAGGATCCAACGGCTTTTACTGTTACTACGGAGCTCAACCCCATTGGTAGTCGATTGAATCGAGCCAGCGAGGGCTTGGTCGTGAAAATTGACCAGCCATGGGGACTGTTATGTGGAATCTTGTAGTAGTGAGACTCTTGATTCCGGTATACTCGAGTATTACCAAATTTCTACTGTTTGGAGTTCGGGCCCGGTAGGGGTATGTTAGGTGGAAGGAATGGAAGTAAAGTGGAGCCTACGGTTGGTTACTCTTAAACATTGACAGAGGGTCAATGAGGTCCGATCAAGAATGCAAGCGAGGAAAAGGGCTCTTGAGAGCCGCCCGTATCCTTTTATTAACTCTATTGATGCGTGCTATTGGCTTACTTTTGATGAATTGGAATGAAAAGCTTTATGCTTATATGAACTTTGCTGCTTGAGTGGTAGTATCTCACTGGGCGTAAGCTCACTCTATTCCTTTTGTTTTCCCTACAGGAATTTGAATACTTTTGGAAAGGCTATGAATGTTGGTTGCCGAGTTGAGCTTATGTGAATGTAATTTGAATAGCTCCTTTTGGGCAAAACCCTAAATGTATTTTGATCCAATTATCTCCCTTTTGTTTTGTAAATTTGCAAACGTATGTGTATAACACTGTTTTAACCCCGTTTCTGTGTCCTATTTAGTTTGGAAATGTTTTTTCGAGCTATATGACATGGCACCCACTATTCACCGACGGTTTAGTTTGCGTTTGTCTATTTTGCAATTTCGGCTTGTGTGAGCGCGTATTATTTTCCCGAAACGTCTTAGATCGTGTTTGCCTGCACCGTTAGTCCTGGCGAGAGCTGGGCAGGTAGTCCGCTAACCTCTTTGGTTCGCCTTAGGGGAAAGTGGGGCTGTCACATAGTCGATGGCGCATTTGCAGAAGTGGAGCCGTTGCCAGGGTCGACCGCCTTTGGTTTCCTCCTTTGACGATCTTGCTCACACTCTCTTTGCAACTTAAGTTGGTCCTCATACACTTGTGCAGGTGTAAGTGGGGTGAGGACCTTGCGCTTGCCATCATGTAAGAGGGTGTACTTGTTTGCCCTTCCGTCGAATGTGACGTTTTTGTCAAATTGCCAGGGTCTCCCCAGGATGACATGGGTTGCGTGCATAGGCACGACGTCACAAATAACTTCATCAGTGAAAGTGCCAATGGAAAAGGGAATGCGTACCTGCTTGAAGACCCGTACCTCCCCATCCTCACTCAGCCATTGGAGGCGATAAGGGTGTGGATGTTTAGTAGTGGGGAGCCCTAAGCTCTCAACCATGAGTAGGCTTGCCACATTCGTGCAACTCCCACCGTCGATGATGAGACTGCACACCTTGTCTCCTACCTTATAGCGGGTATAAAACAGGTTCTCGTGTTGCAGTTGCTCGTCCTCCTTAACTCGGGCGGTTAGCACTCGTCATGCCACCAAGCACCCTACTTCTCCTTGGGTAGGCGAGCAATCTTCCTCAGCTGACTCGTCTTCCAGGCAGTCGTCTTTGACGAATTCGGGCATCTCCTCACAATCGTCATCATCAGACACGATCTCGCCATTGTGAGTGATGAGCATGACCCGTTGGTTTGGACACTGAGACTGAATATGTCCAAATCCTTGGCATTTGAAGCACTTGATGTCCCTACTCCTAGTCTTAGGAGTCTCATGCGGTGCCTTCAAAGTGGACCTGGATGGGTCGGAAACCTTGTTAGGGGTAGAATAGGAATTGCGGTTAGAGGCGTTACCTTGGATTCGGTTAGAAGTGGGTGGTGTCGCCACACTTCCAATTTCGTGGGTCACTCTTCGTGGTGGGTTGCCCCTCCATGAAGTGGTGTTAGAAGATTGGAAAGTTCGTGCTCCTCGTCTTAATTTCTTCCCCCGCTCGGCCTTAATAGCGAGTTCTAGAAGGTCGTGCATGTCCAAGTAATGTTGGAGCTCCAAGGCTTCTTGAAGGTCAGGATTGAGACCTCTAAGAAACCTAGCCATCGTGGCTTCATTGTCCTCTTCAATGTTGGCCCTCATCATGGCCGTCTCGATCTCTTTGTAGTAGTCTTCCACACTCATGTTGCCTTGAGTGAGGGTTTGAAGCTTAGAGTGGAGATCACGATTGTAGTAGCTAGGAACAAATCGCTTGCGCATCAGTGCCTTGAGTTCTCGCCAAGTCCGAACACGTGGTTCGCCTATCCTCCTCTTATGGGTTCTCACTTGGTCCCACCAGACTAGTGCGTAGTCGGTGAACTCCACGGTGGCAACTTTAACCTTTTGCTCCTCGCAGTAATCGTAGCAGTCGAAGACCATCTCGATACGGCCTTCCCACTCCAAGTAAGTTTCAGGGTCACTTTTGCCTTTGAATGCGGGGACTTGAATCTTAAGCCCCTTGAGTTCGTTCTTAGGCGTGTCCCGTCGAGGCTTTTCGGGTTGCTCGTCGTCTTCACTGGCGGAGTAGTCCTCACTGGGTGCTCCTTTGAGGCCACGGCTACTCCGGTTGCGTGATCCAGAATGAGAGCCTGGGGTGAGACTCTTGGCGAGTTCGTCAAACCGGGTGTGCAACTCCTCCATTTGTTGCTCACTAATGCGTTTGAGCTCATGCCTCATGGCGGTGAACAACAGAGTATAGTCTTTGGAAGGCGGTTGTTGATCTTGCTCCATGTCTCTCCTTATGCCCTGCAAAAGGTTAGTAGTACAAGAATAGTGCAAATGTGTCCTCACTTCACTGCCTTAGTGTATCACTCACGCTCGTGTATAGCACTCCAAACACTCTTAGTAGACTTACCAAGTACCTTTACCTGTTGGAGTAGGTAGTTGAGAAATCTTGCTCAAGTCCAATAATCGTCACCAACTTTTCCCCCATAAGAGTAAGTAAGAGTGTAGGACACGTTTGGGTGAGACTTTGGACTGGTAAGGACGGTTTTGGAAGGCTAATTGTGACGGACAGACTTGGAAGTAATGCTAGGAAAAGAAACCCTAGGATTCCTAAGATATAGGAGTGGTTCCTAAAACGTAGGAGTGAAAGTAGGAGTGGTCCCTTAAACCAAGGAGAGAAAATAGGGAGGTGTCCGAGTGATTAAAGGGTGATCCAAGTATTTACTTAGTTTCCTAAACCAATTGGGAAAACAAGTCAGACTTGAAGTCCTCTTTTGAACAACCTTTAACACTTCCAATGGCTTCTCCAAATCAAATTCAACCTTTCTTCCCTTCGGCCGAAACTTTCCAGATTTTCTCCCACTTAAACCCTTGCCCAAGTCGGTTACTCCCCTATAAAACTCCCTCTCTCTTAGCCGCAACTAGCCCCAAGCAATTCGGCTCCCTCCCCTCTTCAAGGAACAAGACAATTCGGCTCCCCTCTCTCTTTGCAAGGCAAGGCAGCCTTGGTTCTTGTTTCAAGATAATGGCCTCCCAAGATAATGCAAGTAATGTTACCCAAGATTCCCCCAAGCGACTTGCTCAAGAAATTCCCAAGAAATTTACTCCTAAAACAAGGAAGCCTCGTATGGATGCAAGATCTTACAAGAAATTTTTATTCGAAGGGAGGTGCAAGTGTTCAAGACCCAAGATAATCAAGAATTCCAAGAACCTCAAAAGGTAGTACAAGTAATCAAAGTTCAAGGTGATCAAGAATTTCAAGAAGAGGTAGGTCAAAACTTTTGAATTTCTTCAATTTTTTTTTCCTCTCCTTCTTGATGTAATTTCTGGTTAAGGTGGTATAAGATGCAATAAGACAGATTTGGGCAATAAAAAGTGCGATTTTCCTTCTTGGTTTTCTTGCTACCCGATTGCCTTTCTCTTTTCTTTTTTTTTTCTTTTTTTTTTAAACTTAAGAACAATCCAACAACTTGGCCGAAATAACAAAATCAAATCTGGGCAGCCCCTACTTTATGACAATCAACAGCCCCAAAACTCCAAGATCGTATCAAGAACTTTCAAGAGCTTCAAGATTAATTTCAAGAAACTCAAGAAACCTAGAATTCTTGTAATTTTCCATCAAGATTCACAACACCAACTAGTTTTAAACCATAAATCAGTTTAGAAAACTAACTAAAACAGCTTGGGTGACACACGTAACACTTGGACAGATTTGAGACAAACAACAAAACCCTAGCCGCAAGGATAGAAACCCTAGCCGCCAAGGGTCTTAGCTGCACAAAACCCTAGCCGCACCTTTTTTTTTTTTTTTGTAGTTTCGGCTATGGCCAAAGGCTGGGCAGAATTGATGCAACAAGAGTACAAAATCTGGTCAGATTAGAGCTAGCAACAATAACTCACAACTTTGGACAGAATTGGGGACAATACGCGATGCTATAATGGAAGAAACAACTAACGGGCAGAATTTGACGCGACAAGAACAAGAGCTACACGGACAGAATATTTGTTTGTTGTTTTTTTTTTGTTTTGTTTTTTTTCGGAATAAAGGCTCAAACGGACAGACCTAGACACGACTTCAACAACAAGAACAACGACCAGAATTTCTTGACAACAAAAGAAAGAAAACGGCGCATCAAAGCAACAATGCTAACAAACAGAATTTTTTTTTTTTTTTTTTTTGTAAAACAAAGGCAGCGGAAATAAGGGAAACTAAGACAAAACTACAGATATAACGGAAGATACCTCCACCAAAGCTCTGAAGCCAACTGATACGTTCCTCGGTCAATTTGTTTCGAGACACGTAGCACGTTTGCCCAAGGATCTAGCGAGGATGTCCAACGCTTGGAATTGCGGGATCTAGAACCAAACGGACGACACGATTTGATTCAAGACGGTAGGACGACGACTCCAATGAAGGTGACTACTCCACGGGATAGGTCGGTAGAACAATCTAGGACGAGACGCAAGATTGCTCAAAACCCTTGCCAAAGCAAGTAAAAGGCTCGAATTCTCTCTCAAGAAGAAGAATCGAAAATAACGACTTTATTGATAAAACGTCTACCCTTAAACCTTACAAAGCAAGCCTATTTATAGGCTAGAGGTAACAACAAAAGAAACCCTAAGAAACCTTAAAGGGGTGGTCGGCCATCTTGGTGTAAAGATGGGTCGGCCCATTCTACTAAGCAACTAATCCAATCTAACAAATATCAAAGACTAAGGCCCTACTCGGCCGATTCTCTTGGAGGTCCACTTGAGTCTTCATGGGCTTGGATCATGGTGTAAATGACTCGATTGTCTCTCTCCAAACCCTCAATATCTTTGTGAACTCCATGTTGGTCTTGGACGACTCTAACCAGAGCTTGGAGTGATTCTTTGAAGAGCTTGGCCCGTGCCCGTGTGACTGGGCCCAATGGGACTCGGACTGGGTCATTGCGTGGGCCGAGACTCGTGCACACATCACCTAATTCATGTAACTAAAAGGAAAACACCCAAAACATGATAACAACCATCATTCACCACAAATTTGAGATGCTAAGCTAATTTAAACAAGATCAAGTGTAAGAAATGGGGAAATCATCATCCTTACCTTGCTTAAGTGTCTACCAAGAGCAACCCTAGCTTCCCCTTCAAAATTTCACCAACACCTCACTAGATAAACACTCAAGGATGGCTTTAATCGGTTTAGTTTTCTTTCTTTCTCACTTGGTGGCTAGATTCAAGAAGAAATGGAGCAACTTTCCCTTGGTGTTTTTTCCTCTCTCTCTCTCGGCCAAGCAGCAGAAAAAATGAAGAAGAAAGATGGCTCCAAGTGATAAGAAGGTAAGATAAGTATCTTGGTCAATGGCCCTTAGGTGACCAACAAGTGGCTTCACTACCACCACTCATTTTTTGTTTCTTTTCCTTGCTATTTTGGTCCATATTTTCGGTCAAGGCTAGCTGGAATTGAGGAGATATTTTGCTCAAGTGTTAATGAGCTCATGTGGTAAGAAAGTGGTGCGTTCAATCGGTAGTGCACGGTACCCGTCGGTTCGCACCGTTTTTCCTTAAATCGCACGTACTAGGGTTTTTACTTCCTATTCACTAACTTTTTATCATTATTTCTAATCACATATTATTTCTCTCCTAAAAGTCACTCTTAAGCACCAAAATTGATTCTCGCACCGTACCGGATAATTACACTACGAAAAAACGTGAAAACCCTAACTTCCTCCAATCTTGGAAACGAAAAGTGAAACCCTACTTTCTAGGTTCATTTGCACTTATTGTGGAATGATGGGGTAGTAGGGCTATAATAAATGAATAATTTCCAAATAAAAGGGTATTTTTGAGAAAAATATAAGAAATTTGCGAGTCCTCACACTCTCTCCCCCTTAAAAGAATTTCGACCTCGAAATTCATACCTTTCGTCGTGAACATGTCGGATATTTTTCTTGCATGTCCTTTTCTAGCTCCCAAGTTGCTTCTTCCACTTCATGATGCTTCCATAGAACCTTTACTAAAGAAATCTGCTTGTTTCTCAGGTCCTTCACCTTCCGATCCAAGATTTGAATGGGTCGTTCTTCATAGTTTAAGGACTCGTCGAGTTCAACATCTTCGGGTGGCAAAATGTGAGTCGGATCCGGATGGTATTTCTTAAGCAAAGAAACATGGAAAACGTCATGGATCCTAGACAAACTAGCTGGTAACTCAAGTCTGTAAGCTACCTTTCCTATTCGCTGGAGTATATTGAAAGGTCCTATATATCGTGGTTGCAACTTTTTCCCTTTTCCTGCTCTAATCTTTCCCTTCAATGGTGTAATCCAAAGAAACACTTTATCCCCTATCTCAAACTCCAAATCCTTCCTCCGATGATCGGCATAACTTTTCTGTCGGCTTTGGGCTGTTTGAAGTCTTTGGCGGATCACCTTTACCCTCTCGTATGCTTCTTCAACCCATGGTATTGTAGTCGGATCTATAATCTTTTTCTCTCCTACTTCATCCCAATGGATTGGAGATCGACATCGTCGTCCATACAAGGCTTCATATGGGGCCATTTGAATAGAGGAATGATAACTATTGTTATATGCAAATTCAACCAAGGTTAAGTATTGACTCCAACCTCCTCCAAAGTCCACAATACAGGCTCTCAGCATATCCTCAAGAGTTTGAATAGTTCTCTCAGATTGTCCATCAGTTTGCGGGTGATATGCTGTACTATAATTCAACTTAGTTCCTAGAGCCTCTTGCAATTTCTGCCAAAATCGGGATACAAACCTTGGGTCTCTATCAGATACAATGCTTACTGGTACCCCATGTAGTCTTACCACTTCATCCATATAAAGTTTGGCAAGTTTCTCCAAAGAATATTTCATATTTACTGGCAGGAAATGTGCGGTCTTAGTTAATCGATCCACTATTACCCAAATCGCATCATGCCCCTTTTGTGTTCGTGGTAACCCTGATACAAAATCCATCGTTATGTGCTCCCATTTCCATTCAGGGATCTCTAAAGGCTGTAATAGACCTGACGGTTTTTTATGCTCAGCTTTCACTTGTTGGCACGTAAGACACCTTTGTACAAACTGAGCAATCTCCGCCTTCATATTCTCTCACCAATACCGACTTTTGAGATCTTGGTACATTTTATTATTCCCTGGGTGCACCGTATACCTCGAGCGGTGAGATTCCTCCAAAATCTCCCTCTTTAACTCCTCTTCCCTAGGTACAACGACACGATTTCGGAACTTTAAGATTCCATCAGGACTTAGGTTAAAGTTAGGCAACTCCCCTCTCTTTACTTTTTTCACCCATTTTTGCACCATTGGGTCCTTCACTTGGCCCTCTTTAATTCGATCTAACAGTGTCGACTTCACCTCAATATTTCCAAAAACCACCTTTTTCGGTTCCAGACGAGGTTTTCACTCACATACATCTTCTAACAAGCTCCACTCTCTCACCATGGAACTTGCTAGTTGAGCCTTTCGACTTAAAGCATCTGCTACAACGTTGGCCTTTCCGGGATGATAGTTAATCGTGCAATCGTAATCTTCTAAGAACTCCACCCACCGACGTTGTCTTAGATTTAGCTCCTTCTGAGAAAACAGATACTTAAGGCTCTTGTGATCCGTATATACCTCGAAAGTCACACCGTAGTAATAATGTCGCCATTTTTTCAAGGCAAACACAACAGCTGCAAGCTCCAAGTCATGGGTTGGATAGTTCTGCTCATGAGGTTTTAACTTCCGAGACGCATAAGCAATCACATTCCTATTTTGTATCAACACGCACCCTAGCCCCTCTTTTGAAGCATCGGTATAAACCGTGTAGCTATCGTTCCCATTGGGCAAAGCTAAAACTGGAGCCATAGTCAATTGCTTCTTAAGATCTTGGAAACTACTCTCACAGTTAACATCCCAGATGTACTTTCCTTGTTTCTTTGTCAAGTTAGTTAAGGGTCCCGCAATTCTCGAGAAGTTCTTTATAAATCGGCGGTAGTACCCTGCTAAACCTAGAAAACTTCGCACCTCCGTGGGATTCTCTGGTCGCTTCCACTTGGCTACGGCTTCCACTTTCGCCGGGTCTACAGCAAGCCCATCTTTTGAAATTATATGACCTAAGAATGCCCATTTTTTCAGCCAAAATTCACACTTGCTGAACTTAACGAACAATTGGTACTCTCTTAGGGTTTGCAGCACTATTCGCAAGTGTTGCTCATGCTCCTCCCTAGACTTTGAATATACTAGGATATCATCAATAAACACCACTACAAACCTATCCAAGTAAGGTTTAAATACTCGATGCATTAAATCCATGAACGCTGCTGGGGCATTGGTTAAGCCGAAAGGCATTACCGCAAACTCAAAATGCCCATATCGAGTGTTAAATGCCATTTTTGGCACATCCTCCTTTCTAATTCTCAACTGATAGTACCCTTGTCGCAGATCCAATTTAGAAAACACCACCGCCCCATGTAACTGATCAAACAATTCATCGATGTGGGGCAAAGGATATTTATTCTTAACAGTTACTACATTCAGTCCTCGATAGTCAATGCATAACCTTAAACTTCCGTCCTTCTTTTTAACAAATAGCACTGGAGCTCCCCATGGTGACTCGCTCTCATGTATGAACCCTCGTTCTAGCAAATCCTGCAATTGCACCTTTAACTCCTTAAGTTCAGCAGATGCCATTCGATAAGGGGTTTTAGAGATGGGAGTAGTTCCGGGTACTAGATCAACCTTAAATTCAATCTCCCTTTCAGGTGCCAAAGACTCCAACTCCTCCGGAAATATATCCGGGTATTCACAAATTACGGGCATGTCTTCCAACTTAATCTTTTCTCCCGGAGTGTTAATTAGAAAAGCTAGATAACCGTGTGCCCCACGACTAAGCAATTTCCTAGCCCTTATTCCCGAAATGAGAGCAGATGAGGCTAACATACCCCTCACGTCTAACTTCAAAGTTGCCTCACCTGGTATGGAAAACTCTACCACTTTCATTCTACAATCTACTCGAGCATGGTAATGAGCTAGCCAATCCATACCTAGAATGACATCGTACCCCTTAATGAGGTCAACTACTAATTTCCGTTCGCCAACCCAAATATCATAATTTCTGTACACCTTATTTGCAAGTAAAATTTGATTACCCATAGGTGTTCTTACTTCTAAGTCATAAGGTAACCTTTCGACTTTCTGGTCAATTCTAAGCATAAATGCAGGATTAACAAAAGAATGAGTAGCACCGGGGTCTATTAAAATTTTGGCTAACCGGTGAAAAACAGGGATCGTACCTTCTACTACCTCTGTTGGTTCAGGCACGATTTGTTGATCCAGCGAATATACTCTGGCTGGTACCCTCGACCTGGTCCCTCCGACATTGGTCGGCTTTGGGTTTGACCTGGCAGTCGACTGAGTATCACTGATCAATGGGCAGTTGACTATCTGGTGTTCCACACTTCCACATCTTAGGCACTTCCGAGCCTTTCTCCAGCACTCATCCTCTGTGTGGTTTGGTTTTCCACAATATCCACACGTTACCCGGGGAGTGGAGGTTTGGCCTCCCTGCGGAAAACCCCTACCTTGTCCCCTACCACTTTGGCCTCCCTTTTGGGCACCTCCTCTCGGAGCACCTCCCCTAGATGTGCTCGAAAACCGTCCACCTCCAGCCCCACGACCGGATTTAGCAGGTGGCATGTTCCGATCACTCCGCACTGACCCTTGGGCTCCACTAGGTACCCCTTTCCGTTTAGCGTGAAAATTCCTCACGTGTGCCCTAGCAGTCTCTATCCTTTGGGCCTTCTCCAGAACCTCCGAAAACATATTAATTTGGGCTGCCGCTAAGGCTTCTTGTAATTCCACATTCAGCCCTTGCACAAACCTCCGTACTTTCCTTTGCTCCGTAGCTCTCAGTTCAGGAGCAAATTTGGACAACCTTGTAAACTGAGTCTCATACTCAGCTACACTCAACATTCCCTGACGAAGTTTAATGAAATCGTCCTCTCTCTTCTCCTGGACGATAGGTGAAAGATATTTCTCGTTAAACTCCCGTACAAAGTTTAACCAGGTCCATGCAGTCCCCTCTCGCTCCCACTTGGCCCTCACTACATTCCACCAAGCTCTAGCTGGCCCCTCGAACTGGAAAACAACGAATTATACTTGCCTCTCCTCTGTATAGTTTAAGGCGGCAAAGATGTTAATCATGGCCTCCAGCCATTTTTCGGCTCCGTCCGGGTCTAGTCCTCCTAAGAACTTGGGTGGAGAGAACTTCTGGAATCTCTCTAAGGCCCTATCCTGCCCCATATTGGAGTCCCTAGGTTGATTTACAGGGGTTTGGCCCTGTTGTTCCACTAAACGAGCCAAAATATTGGTCATCTGTTGGATGGCAGTTGCCACTTGATCTCCCCCTACAGCCTGGGGTTCAGGTTGTGGCTCAATCGTTGTCTCTCTCTCCTCTCTCGATTCTGGCACTGGTTCCTGTGCTTGTCTATCCCCACGGCCCCGACTAGGACCGCGTCCTCGGTTAGTTCCCCTGGTTTGACTTCTTCTACCCTCCATGTTTTGGATTTAACCAACTATAAACATATAAACGAGGTAAGGTATGGCTCGTATAGTATGTTGCAAAAGAATAAATAAGGCAATAAAACACATAATAAACAAGTACTTTATATACATAGCAAACAAGTCATATATACATGCCAACCTAGGTAAATCAGAGGCTATACTAGCCAAGGAACATAGAACAAAAAACCCTATTTATATCCACCATGACACGTCAAGGTCAAAAATAAAAGGAAACGTGTCGTCCTACTATGTTCCTAACTATCCCACAAAAGAAACCCCCTCAACTCTAACAAGTCGTCCGGCTAGATGCTGACCCAACAGACTCCGAGGATGCACTCGGCTCCTCCTCCGGATCCTCCTCTGGATCCTCCCCAGGAGAACCAGGAGCGCCTGGAACTACAGGCACTTGACCCTCTCCGGCCAAGTCCTGAAGCACATCAGCCACTAGTGCCTCGCACTCAGTCAGGATGTGGCCGGCCCTGTCTCTAATATCCGCAACCACTAGCATAAGGCGTCCAGTCGTCGCCTGAGCCTGCTCGCGGAAGGCATCCGTCCGCTGCTGCTCCTCCAACACCGAGGCCTCCAGCTCTCGAATCCTAGCTCCCTGGTCTCGGAGAGTAGCCCGGAGACGCTCAATCTCCGAATGGCACCTACGATTAGCGCTACCCAATCGTCGCCGCTCATCGTCCACGGCAAGCACTACTCGATCAGGGTAGGAGTAGGTCTTCCAGCAGTTGCAACGTCGGATCTTGCGCGCTGGGGACCATCGCTGCACTGGCCCACCGGGGCTCTCCTGATATGTGATCACACGACAAACAGGCCCCTCCAAATGTGGCTCGTCAATAGGAGCGTCAGTAGGTACATCAGTAGGCACAGGCTGGGACAGCCCAGCACTCCTAGAGGCATCAGTACCCGCCATAACCTAGGTTTGCAAGTAACATTGCAAAAGTAAGTACAGGAGACGTAGAAAATAAGGCTAAAGGCTAAACTCAAGGATAAAATCCTAGCCTATCGTGTCAAGCTCTCAATCTATCCGGATCAATTCACAACCTAGGCTCTGATACCACCTGTGACGACCCCATCTCCCCCTAAGGCGTACCAAAGGGTTTGGCGGACCGCCTGCCCAGCTCTCGCCAGGACTCACTCACTCGTATAACGTGCATACTTCCATAGACAATAAATAACATCGCAATTCAAGCTTATAATTTACATTGATGTAAAATCAAGGTACAAAGCCTCAATATACCCAAACTGGTTCAAAGTGTATACAATCCAAATACAAAACATTCTATTCAAGTAATAGCGCGAGTACAGGACAAAAGTCAAAACAACTAGACTACGCTAGTCTTTACACGTCTCACGTCTCGCTTGTACCCCTGTAAGGAAAACAAAACTAACGGAGTGAGCCAAAGCTCAGTGAAGTTCCAAATATCAAATTGGCCATCAAACAAAATAATAACAGTATAATAGTGAAATAGCGAGCAAACAAGTCCAATCAAAGAGATAATACTTCAGGTAATCAAGAATATATGGATCATATTCACATATAAGGATACAGTGGCTCATATCTCTGCTCTATCCCAGCTTGATCGATTGGTAGTTGACACTCCGTCAACTTTCAAGTAATAACTAGTCCAAAAAGAAAACACCACTTCACGCCAGTCTCCGTCCATCGTTCAACCCCCTTATCCGGGCCCGCACGCCACACGAAACACGGGTGGTAATACTCGAGTATATCGATTGATCGAGGAGATAACACTCCACTCGACATTACTAGTTACCCAGGGTTCGTTATCTAATCGACCAGGCCCTTGCCGGCTCGACTCGATTAACTAGCCACAGGGTTTCTGGAATTCCAGACAAGATATAATTTATATGCATGTAGAGCAAGTCAAGTGAAATCGGTAAACAAGTACAATTCTTGCTAGGGTAAGTGCGATAAAGTACACCCTTGCCCGAGCAATCATTTATATATCATGTAGTCACATTGGTCAAAGATAAATCACAAATACCAAGTTCAATCAGATATTTGAAAGCACTCACCAAAACAAGTATAGTGCTTTTAATGATCTCATCCAGGTGGTACTCCTGGCTTGGAGTCCAAATCTGCGATAAAACGTTGCTTAAGAATTTGGAAGATCAAGTAAGGTTCGAAACTTAGACGTTTCGTTCAATAAGAATCAAGAAATTGAAATTCACTTGGAGAATAGTCGTGAAACGGTTGCTCGCTTTTCAAACTGAAAAGTTTTGTAAGATGTATACTTGGAAAAAACTTTTTGAGTTGAAAGTGCAAGGAAAACGGGTTTATAGTGATTATTATCGCTTTTCCTAACGGTACAAGTTCGGCTAGGTTCTAACGTATAACCCTCGATAACCAAGGTAAAAGTCCTAGATGGTTCAAGTGTTATTCACTTACCAACTTTACCCAAGTCGCAAGTATATTTCTCTAGTCCTCGAGCGTAAATTTGGGCAGCATGCACTTTGTGTTTACCTAATTTTCCAGCCATTTTGGCTTCATTATTTTTCTCATTCAAGCCCAAGTTTATACACAACACAAATGCATTTCAATAGCCGTTCCATAGGCTCAAGACAATACAAGGACATAAATCAACTAATAACAAATGCGGAAATGAAGTTTACAAAAGACAGATTTGACGGGTTTTTGCGGAAAGAACACATCTGAGGCTACGCTTATTGGATTGGTGTGCAACTTATACTATTTCGAAGCTAAGACGAAGTCCTACAACTTTCATGAAGATCACTTGGTCAAATTTCCAGTGTAACCTAATCAAATTCCCAGTTCACCGAACCAGGTTCCAACTAATCGGCTAATTAACTGTACTACATTTAAATGGCCATATCTCAGGCTACCAAAGTCCGTTTAAGGCGTTCTTTGAGGCGTTTAAAAGCTAAGACAGAGTACTAAAACTTTCATGTTTTGGAAAATGGCTAAATCAGCACAGATTATAGTGAATAGGCACGGCCAAAAGACTGAACTGTCTAAACGGAACACTGGAAGGTATCCTAGGGCAGCGAGGGTATTTTGATCTTTTCACTGGCTACGTTGCTCCGATTGGGCTGAAATTTTGTAGGAAACTATAAAACATCATTCTCTACAACTTTTATTTTTTATGCCAAGCATAATTTGATACAAACTTGACCCAGCAAGAACCTGTCTTGAAGAACCAAGTCGATCAGGCAGCGGAAGGATCTATCTTGATCAGGTTATGGAACAATAACTACCTTGCTAGACCTAAAGAGAACCCGTCTCTAGAAACCTAGTGGATTGGTTATTGGTTAAGGAACAATAACTACCTTGCTAGACCTAAAGAGAACCCGTCTCTAGAAACTTAGTGGATTGGCTATTGGCTTGAAAGAACAAGATGACGTAATCATCTTGCCTTGAACACCACAAGTATCCAAGCTAAATACTTGATACAGTTCAAGAAGAAACTCAAGTTCCATCAAGGAACTCCATAAAAGGAGACAACTCTCTTTTTACTAATTCATCTTCAATATCATGTCCTCAATAGTTAAATAAAGTTGGCTATTTATAACCTTACAAGACTCAAAACCCTAATCTAAATTGGAAATAATACAAACTTCCTTATTTGACTTGACACAACTTCTTAAATAAATTTGGAAACAATTAACTACTTTCCTAAAACTATAATTCAATTAGAATAAGAAACTAACTGACTCAATTGGCTTAACTATGGTCAACATGACCTTAGCCTTTATTTCCCTTAATAACTCAAGACTAACTAACAAGTATTGCTGGAAACTTACTTAAATAAATAACAAGAAATAAGCATGACAAATCTTCAATGATTCTTGAACCCGATTGCACCATCAACCATCAATTGAATTTCCTTGAATTTGAAGGGAATCCAAATCTTCATGTTCTCATCATATTTCGGCCTCTAACATCACAAACTGGAACCGGACAGAACAGGGTGAAAATTTTCCAGAAATCTGGAATTTTTGGTTTCAATGATACCTTCCTTCATTTCTTGCTTCACTTGCTACCAAAACCCCCTATTTAATCTTGGATACCACATATATTAACCATACATCAAGTATAGGCAGCAATCCATCAAACCCTAATTCATGTAACTGAAAGGAAAACACCCAAAACATGATAACAACCATCATTCACCACAAATTTGAGATGCTAAGCTAATTTAAACAAGATCAAGTGTAAGAAATGGGGAAATCATCATCCTTACCTTGCTTAAGTGTCTACCAAGAGCAACCCTAGCTTCCCCTTCAAAATTTCACCAACACTTCACTAGATAAACACTCAAGGATGGCTTTAATCGGTTTAGTTTTCTTTCTTTCTCACTTGGTGGCTAGATTCAAGAAGAAATGGAGCAACTTTCCCTTGGTGTTTTTTCCTCTCTCTCTCTCGGCCAAGCAGCAGAAAAAATGAAGAAGAAAGATGGCTCCAAGTGATAAGAAGGTAAGATAAGTATCTTGGTCAATGGCCCTTAGGTGGCCAACAAGTGGCTTCACCACCACCACTCATTTTTTGTTTCTTTTCCTTGCTATTTTGGTCCATATTTTGGGTCAAGGCTAGCTGGAATTGAGGAGATATTTTGCTCAAGTGTTAATGAGCTCATGTGGTAAGAAAGTGGTGGTCAAGTGGTGCGTTCAATCGGTAGTGCACGGTACCCGTCGGTTCGCGCCGTTTTTCCTTAAATCGCACGTACTAGGGTTTTTACTTCCTATTCACTAACTTTTTATCATTGCTTCTAATCACATATTATTTCTCCCCTAAAAGTCACTCTTAAACACCAAATTTGATCCTCGCACCGTACCGGATAATTACACTACGAAAAAACGTGAAAACCCTAACTTGTTCCAATCTTGGAAACGAAAAGTGAAACCCTACTTTCGAGGTTCATTTGCACTTATTGTGGAATGATGGGGTAGTAGGGCTATAATAAATGAATAATTTCCAAATAAAAGGGTATTTTTGAGAAAAATATAAGAAATTTGCGAGTCCTCAAACATAGGACAAGATTCAAGTGCAAGAACCCCCTTTGAAACTCCATTACTCCTCCCAACAAGCAAAACAGGCTCATGGGTGAAGTTAAATACCAACAGATCGTAAAGGGATACAACACTTAAGAGTCAAACTTTATGAAGATTCTGATATTCACCAATGGAGTAAGGGATGGAACATGCCATGATCAACTCATTCTCTCCTTGCTTAACCTGCGACAAAGCAACTACTCTCGAAGTCAATGCCCTATCGAGTTCATCAACATTCAAGAGTACATGTTTGCAAATCATGAGTAATACAGGCTGATCAGAATTCACACATTTCCTTACTTCCATAGCCTTGATTATCATGTTTTGTTTCCTAGTGCTTGATTTAATCAGTGCATGACCCTTGGCCGAATGCTCATTTGTGGAAGTGGAGCAATTTCCAGATTCGGCCGTCTTTTGTTTCCTCTTTTGTCGGTCTAGGTCACATTCTCGTTGCAATTTAAGTTGGTCCTCATATACTTGTGCCGGTGTGAGGGGTGTTAGGACCATGCGTTTACCATTGTGCAAGAGAGTGTACTTATTAGATCTACCATCAAAAGTGACATGCTTATCAAATTGCCAGGGTCTTCCTAAAATTACATGGGTAGCATGCATGGGGACAACATCACAAACAACTTCGTCAATGTAGTTGCCAATGGAGAAATGAAGACGTACCTGTTTGTAGACCCGTACTTCACCATCTTCGATTAGCCATTGTAGTCGGTACGGGTGTGGATGTCTAGTCGTTGGAAGTCCCAAGCTCTCTACCATGAGCAAACTTGCTACATTGGTGCAACTCCCGCCATCAATGATGAGACTGCACATTTTGTCACTTATTTTACATCGAGTGTAAAACAAGTTCTCTCGTTGCAATTGCTCATCTTCTTTGACTCGGGCGGTTAGCACTTGTCGTGCCACCAAGCAACCAATTTCTCTTTGAGTAGGAGAGCACTCTTCCTCGGTCGAGTCATTCTCCAAGCAGTCATCCTTGGACAAGGTCAGCATCTCCTCATAATCATCATCATCAGATACGACTTCTCCATTGTGAGTTATCAGCGTGACCCTTTGATTCGAACATTGAGATTGGATATGTCCGAATCTTTGGCATTTGAAGCACTTAATGTCCCTACTCCTAGGCTTAGGAGTCTCTTGAGCCGACTTTGAAGTTGACCTAGTTGTATCAACAAACTTGTTAGGGGTAGAATTGGAATTTCAGTTAGGAAAGTTACCTTGTGTTCGGCTAGAAGTGGTTGGTATAGCCGATTGTCCAACTTCATGTGATGTTCTTCTCGGCTGGTTTCCCTTCCATACATTCGGATTTGAGGTTTGGTAGGGTTAGCCACCTCTCTTCAGTTTCATCCCCCTTTCGGCTTTGATGGCTAACTCAAGAAGGTCACTCATATCCAAATAATGTTGAAGCTCCAAGGCCTCTTGAAGTTCAAGGTTTGAACCCCGAAGAAATCTTGCCATTGTGGCCTCACTATCTTCTTGGATATTAGCCCTCTTCATGGCCATCTCGATCTCCTTGTAATAGTCCTCCACACTCATGTTGCCTTGAGTGAGGGTTTGCAGTTTTGAATGGAGATCGCGGTTGTAGTAGCTTGAAACAAACCTCTTACGCATCATGGCCTTGAGTTCACGCCAAGTTCAGACTTGTGGTTCACCGTTTCTCCTCCTTCCAGTCCGTACTTGATCCCACCAAACGAGTGCGTAGTCAGTGAACTCAACAGTGGTGATCTTCACCTTTTGTTCCTCGCTATAGTCATAGCAATCGAAGACCATCTCGATTCGGCCTTCCCATTCCAAGTACGCCTCAGGGTCACTTCTACCTTGGAAGGTGGGAATTTTGATTTTAAGTCCCTTAAGTGCATCCTTGGTAGTGTTCCTTTTAATTTGCCCCTTTAGTACCATGGTGGTTTCGGGTGTGAGATCTGGATCGAGAGCCCCTCGTGAAGCTCTTGGAGAGTTCATCAAATCGGTTGTGCATTTCCTTCATTTGTTGCTCACTAATCCGCTTTAGTTCGGATTTCATAGCATTGAACATCAACGTGTAGTCGGCCGTTTGGTTAGTTTGCTCCATGTCTTTCGTTTTGCCCAGCAACATTAGTGACCAAGCAAATAATACAAATAGAACCTCACTTCACTCCCTAAATGTTTCACTCACACGTGTTTTCACTCCAAAGCACTCGAATGACCTTACTGAACTTTCTTACCTTGCCGGATCGAGTAGTTTGAGAAATGCCGCACAAGGTCCTCAATTTGTTCACCAAACTTCCCACAAGAGTAACCAAGAGCAAGGCACAATTTTGGAAGCAATGTGGACGCGATAGAAGGTAGTTTGGACTGTTTCCTAGGGCAGACAGATTAGGAAAGTGTACGAAAATGGAAAAGGAAACAAGCAAACGCTAGTTTCCTAATTTGAGTGGACTTATCCAAGTGGAATTAGGAGAGTTATGTCCACTTAGTTTCCTAATTGAATTTGGAAACAAGTTAGTTGTTGGAAACCTTTTAGAAAACCTTTTCTTCTTGTAACAACTTTTAGGAACTTCCAATTTCTACTCCAAGAAGGATTGCACAAAACAGTTTCGGTTCCAACTCCCAAAAGAACAATTCGGTTGGAAACCCTTTGTACGGTTGGAAGGTAGGCTATTAAAGACCCACCCACGTTAGCCTTAACTTGCAAGCACAAGGTCAAGCTCGGATTTTCTGTTCAAACACACCCAAGGCAGTTTCGGATGTTTGTTCAAGACAATAGCAACTAGATGGAATCTCAACAACGTGACGCAATCAACCCTCCTCAGGCTCCCCCCGAATGGGTTACCCAAGATATATTCCCAAGAAAGAAGCAAAGACTCCAAGAAAGCCTTTTACCAATGCTCGAGAGTACAAGAAATTGTTCGCTAGACGGACGAAACAAATTTCTAAGAATCAAGAGGTTCAAGAACTTCAAGAAGTAGTGGGCCGAAACTTTTGAAATTTTTTTTTCCTTTTTGTAGTCTTGGATACAAGATGTAATCCGTGATTGATTTGGCAATAAACTTCGGACTTTCTTTCTTGTTTTTCGTTTCTACATTTTTTTTTGACTTATACGAACAACAAAACACAAGCTTGGCCGATTGGATTATTTTCCAGATTTGGTTCGGCCAATTCACACGCACAAGGAATATTCAAGAACTTCAAGATCCTTCAAAAACTTTCAAGAAACTCAAGATTCTTGTAGGTTCTCTCAAGATTCACAAATACCAACAAGTTTCACCACAATTCAGATTTGAAAAACCAAGTAAACAAGTTGGATAACTCAAAACAATGATACTAGAAATTATGGACAGCAATAGACAAGCCAATGATGGAACACAAGACAGAATTTCAAGGCACTATGGACGGAACTAGAAGACGCACTTGGACAAATTTGTGGACACAATTATGGGGAGATTCAAGACAACGAACCAACACAAGAACAGACAGAATATTGACGACTCGCGACAGGGTACAAACACGGACAGAAATTCGGTGCAACATGGGAATAAACTCGGACAGATTTGACAAATAAGTAAAATCCAACTACGGCCCGATTGCAAGACACAATGATTGAACACAAAACGGACAGAAATTGACGACGCCAATGGCGAAACAACGTCGGACAGATTTTGTGAACAACGAAGAAACAACAAGCGATGCAACAAACAAACAAGACAGCGGAAAACTAGGAACCCTAAAATGAACTAGACAAGAACAAGTAAGAGGATATAACGACTTGATACCTCAACCAGCTCTGAAGCCAACTGATACGTTCCTCGGTCAACTCGTTCCGAGACACGTAGCACGATTGCCCAAGGACCCAGAGAGATACTCAACCGTTTGGATTGCGGAACCTAGAACCAAGAGGGACGACTCAACTCGATTCAAAGCGGTAGAACGGCGACTCCAATTGAGGTGGTTACTCAAGTAGATAGGCCGGATGAACAACCAAGGACGTCACGCGAGATTGCTCAAATAACCCTTGCCAAGCAAGTAGAAATGTACTCTTGAAATTGTAAGAGAGCAAACTGAAATTTTATTATCAAAAGTGTCTAACCTTTGCTGGTACAAAAGGCGCCTTTTTATAGGCTAGAAACCTTTGTGGTCAAGGATTGGCGGCCCATCAACCTAAACTAGAAAAGGAGCTCGATCCATTCTTGAACATGAGTGGGCCTATTGTTTGACTCCAATAACTAATAAACTATTAATTAAAACACGACTAACAATCCAACTAACAACTAATGACTCGATAATGATCAAAACCAACTAACAACTCATATGACTAACAATGCTAACATTCCTAGTGCTCGGCCCAAGTAGCTAAGGCCGCGCTTGATTCTTCCTTGACTTGGATCAATGTGTAGATGCCTTGATTAGCAACTTCCAAGCCTTCAATGTTCCTATGGAAGCCTTGAGTCAAGGCCGCCATCCGTGCACACATCAGTCCCCTCCACTTGAGAAGGATTTGTCCTCAAATTTGGATGGAAATAAATGATACTAGCAAGAGTTGGGAGTATGAAACCTCAAATCTAATGCCACCACATATTGGCCCTCTTAGATTGAATGATACTTGCATACGTCATGATTATTATAATGCAGTGCACATGTCTCTTGGTCAGTTTGAAAATGCTCACAGCTAGCCAAGAAAAACTCATGGCTTTACTCCAATGACTCCTCGAAGATAACGCATATAGCTTCGGTTACATCTTTTTGGATCCTCCAAAATGCAACTGATATAATGAAGAACACTTTGAACACGTTCAACTGCATTAGACTGATCATCACTTGGAACACTTGTTGCAAAAGGGTAAGAAGGCATAGGACAAGATTCAAGTGCAAGAACCCCCTTTGAAACTCTATTACTCCTCCCAACAAGCAAAACAGGCTCATGGGTGAAGTTAAATACCAACGGATCGTAAAGGAATACAACACTTAAGAGTCAAACTTCATGAAGATTCTGATATTCACCAATGGAGTTAGGGATGGAACATGCCATGATCAACTCATTCTCTCCTTGCTTAACCTGCGACAAAGCAACTACTCTCGAAGTCAATGCCCTATCGAGTTCATCAACATTCAAGAGTACATGTTTGTAAATCATGAGTAATACAGGCTGATCAGAATTCACACATTTCCTTACTTCCTTAGCCTTGATTATCATGTTTTACTTCCTAGTGCTTGATTTAATCAGTGCATGACCCTTGGCCGAATGCTCATTTGTGGAAGTGGAGCAATTTCCAGATTCGGCCTTCTTTTGTTTCCTCTTTTGTCGGTCTAGGTCACATTCTCGTTGCAATTTAAGTTGGTCCTCATATACTTGTGCGGGTGTGAGGGGTGTTAGGACCATGCGTTTACCATTGTGCAAGAGAGTGTACTTATTAGATCTACCATCAAAAGTGACATGCTTATCAAATTGCCAGGGTCTTCCTAAAATTACATGGGTAGCATGCATGGGGACAACATCACAAACAACTTCGTCAATGTAGTTGCCAATGGAGAAAGGAAGACGCACCTGTTTGTAGACCCGTACTTCACCATCTTCGCTTAGCCATTGTAGTCAGTACGGGTGTGGATGTCTAGTCGTTCGAAGTCCCAAGCTCTCTACCATGAGCAAACTTGCTACATTGGTGCAACTCCCACCATCAATGATGAGACTGCACACTTTGTCACTTATTTTACATCGAGTGTAAAACAAGTTCTCTCGTTGCAATTGCTCATCTTCTTTGACTCGGGCGGTTAGCACTTGTCGTGCCACCAAGCAACCAATTTCTCTTTGAGTAGGAGATCACTCTTCCTCGGCCGAGTCATTCTCCAAGCAGTCATCTTTGGACAAGGTCAGCATCTCCTCACAATCATCAACATCAGATACGACTTCTCCATTGTGAGTTATCAGCGTGACCCTTTGATTTGAACATTGAGATTGGATATGTCCGAATCTTTGGCATTTGAAGCACTTAGTGTCCCTACTCCTAGGCTTAGGAGTCTCTTGAGCCGACTTTGAAGTTGACCTAGTTGTATCAACAAACTTGTTAGGGGTAGAATTGGAATTTCAGTTAGGAAAGTTACCTTGTGTTCGGCTAGAAGTGGTTGGTATAGCCGATTGTCCAACTTCACGTGATGTTCTTCTCGGCTGGTTTCCCTTCCATACATTCGGATTTGAGGTTTGGTAGGGTCAGCCACCTCTCTTCAGTTTCCTCCCCCTTTCGGCCTTGATGGCTAACTCAAGAAGGTCACTCATATCCAAATAATGTTGAAGCTCCAAGGCCTCTTGAAATTCAGGGTTTGAACCCCGAAGAAATCTTGCCATTGTGGCCTCACTATCTTCTTGGATTAATCCTCATCATGGCCATCTCGATCTCCTTGTAATAGTCATCCACACTCATGTTGCCTTGAGTGAGGGTTTGCAGTTTTGAATGGAGATCGCAGTTGTAGTAGCTTGAAACAAACCTCTTACGCATCATGGCCTTGAGTTCACGCTAAGTTCGGACTTGTGGTTCACCGTTTCTCCTCCTTCCAGTCCGTACTTGATCCCACCAAACGAGTGCGTAGTCGGTGAACTCAACAGTGGCGATCTTCACCTTTTGTTCCTCGCTATAGTCATAGCAATCGAAGACCATCTCGATTCGGCCTTCCCATTCCAAGTACGCCTCAGGGTCACTTCTACCTTGGAAGGTGGGAATTTTGATTTTAAGTCCCTTAAGTGCATCCTTGGTAGTGTTCCTTTTAATTTGCCCCTTTTGTACCACGGTGGTTTCGGGTGTGAGATCTGGATCGAGTGCCCCTCGTGAAGCTCTTGGAGAGTTCATCAAATCGGTTGTGTATTTCCTCCATTTGTTGCTCACTAATCCGCTTTAGTTCGGATTTCATAGCATTGAACATCAACATGTAGTCGGCGGTTTGGTTAGTTTGCTCCATGTCTTTCGTTTTGCCCAGCAACGTTAGTGACCAAGCAAATAATACAAATAGAACCTCACTTCACTCCCTAAATGTTTCACTCACACGTGTTTTCACTCCAAAGCACTCGAATGACCTTACCAAACTTCCTTACCTTGCCGGTTTGAGTAGTTTAAGAAATGCCGCACCCCTAGAACTGCCTGGATCCATACCTACAAAACATTAAATTGTCAGTTCACCGGTATTTCAGCTTAAAATATACCATTCATCTTAAAGAGAGTCATGTATTCCAAATGCCTATCACGTATGTCCCACAATTGCCCAAGTCCTCTGACCTAGGCGCTCTGATACCACCTGTGACGCCCCCGCTTCTCCCAAGAGCGAACCCCAGGGTATCGGTGGGACGCCTGCCTAGCTCGTGCCAGGACTCGAAATTTCAAAACAATAAAAACTAGATAAACCAAAAACGTATTATTCACAATATATACAATCCCAAAAGAGTTCTATTTATATCCCCAAAAGTAGCTATTCAGACCAAAACGTTACACTATGATAACAACCAGCAGAAAGTGGACCCTAAGGAGGGTCCTTATACAAACCACCAAAACAAAAAGGAACATCTTAATTGTCCAACTATTATAAACTAAACCTAACTATACTAGTGGCAGTGCCAAAAGTTCCCCGCGTCGGCCCCTGCTAAGGAAAACAAAAGGAAAGGGGTAAGCTATATGCTTAGTAAGTAAACGGGGTAAAATCGTAAATTTCACATTTAGATAAACAACTATTTCACAAAAATGTTCAGTCAAGTGCAAAAGTAACAATACAAATGAAGGATACAGGTTGGCTCCAAAGCCAAGTCATTTGCCATGCGTGACCTCCTGCTGACACTCCGTCGACCACTAATAAGGTCCGTAGAACTCCACTTGTACACCTACCTAACACCTCATCACCCTCACTGGCCAGTCACCTCACAAACTTGCTCGAGCGAACGAAATTGAGCTCGGTTCACAAGCTCGGTTCACAACTTGAACCTACAAACTTGGTTCACATTCTCGGTGAACCGGATTCACAAACTTGGTGACCTCAGACTAGGTTGGACTGGCTTCGACCAAGCCCCGGCTGGCTCAAATAGTCCATCTAGGTCAGAAGATCGACCCCAACTCACAAACGTCACCCCGAGCTACAAGCTCAAGGGGTTCAAACCCAAAATAATTCATTTAAACATGTCATGTATAAATATGCATGTAAATTAGGGTTTAGGTTGAGTGCGATAAAGTACACCCTCACCTAGGTACCCTTTCATTCACCTCGAAACTCATAAGCAAGTTATATACAAAATGGCCCGAATACTTACTCAAAGAACCAAGATAGCAAAAGTACGAAAATAGCGTCACGAAGGATGGCTAGTAGTAGGCCCAACTGGCTTCGCCTAACTCACCACCGTCTGAAATAAAAGATTGCATCACATAATATCACAAACGGCTACTAACATGCCTAAAACAAGTAAAACGGCAAAATTGACACGTGCAAGTGCGGAAACGGCAAACGAAAACGTAAACGGCCGGCAACGGAAACGGCAGATTTGGCACCTAGAACCGTTTTGATCGAATTCTAGGCCACGATTATCAGATCGAAGTGCATAAGGTACCGTTACGAAGCTAAGAAGAAGGGCTACAACTTTCATGAAGTCACCTCAAGCCAGATCTCAATGGAACTAGGACAAAAATGTGCAAAACTGTTCCAGCCATTTCATTTCGGGTTACCAAATAGGCCCTGTTTGAAAGACCATAACTCACGACTCAAAAATCGGAATCAAGAAATTCTAGTGGCGTTAGAAAGCTTATTTATAAGGCTATAACTTTTGTGTTTTGACCAAAAGCTGAATCAGTATGGAGAATAGGGAAAAAGGCGTTCAAAGTTCCTGTCAGAACTATCCAAATTCGAAGGCAATTCTGACAACCGATCTTGTTTTGGTCATAACTGAAGCTACGGAACACGGATTTGGATGCACTTTATACCGTTTTGAAGCTAAGACCAAGGTCTACATTTCTTATGAAGATATCAACACCCAGTTCGCACGTTATCGAAGTGAACTAAACACGGTCAGAGGCAAAATCCAGAAACGTAGCAAAATCCTGGGTTTAGAACAGAAGTGAAGGTTTTGGCCATAACTCAGGATCTACTGATCAGATTGTGCTGAAATTTTTCAGGCACAACAAGGACTTAATGTGATACAACTTTCATGTTTTGGACAAACTCTGAATCCACACGTAACATCAAGAAAAATGGAGCTAAAGTTCAAATGCTGAACTGTCCTGGTTTCCAGTTTTGCCGGTTTTGCACTCCGCAACCGCACAATCCGTTTCTATGGTTCTTATGCAAGTTTTCTAACCAAATTCATACCAAATAAACACACATATACCAGCTTCTACATGGCCTACTAATGGTCTGAAATTTCCCTCTAAGACATCAAAAATTCTCAAACACTAACCATAATCCCTAACCTCACTTCAATTGCACCAAAGACTTATTCTAACAACTTATTAACCAAACCCTATCCAAGTTAATCCTTAACCAAGCTTATACTCCTTGCTTTAGCCTAGGGTTTCTTAACCCAAATCAGTTTTTACCATTCACTCACCAAACAAATGAAGCAAATCATCAAACACAACCACTATAAGTTCAATAACACAAGATTAGAGCTAACTAAAATGTTTAGCATGAAAGCCTAATTCTTTCTTATCTTGACCGAAATTGCAGCAGCAATAAGTCACTAAAATTAACCATTAAACTACTCAATTATCACTACATAAACCACACAAGTTCATAATCATAACAAAACATCACTTTCATGGCTTCAAAGTTTAATCACTACTCTTTAACTTCCAAGAGAGACATATATACCTTCAAGCAAGCTTTGTTGATGATCAACCCACAACAATCAAGTAGCAAAGATGTTGTCTTAAACTCCAAGACCAAGATGGAAGCTAGAAGAAATTGAACTTGGAAGAACTTTCCCTTTCTCTCTTGCTCTCTCTCTCTCGGCCTCTCACTCTCTCTTTCTCTTTAGTTTATTTTGTTTTGTTTCTAATGATTATCTTGCATAAGAAGATGATACATATAAGTCAAAGCCATGGAGGATATTTTCCATCCTAACCAATCACATAAAAGTTCCTCAATTGCCCTTTTAACCCCTTGCACTCCAACTTTACATTAAATCAACTCTAACCCTTAAACATTTATTTTCTCTTTCTTACTCCTTTTCCCCTCAAACATTTATAATCTTTCAATTAACTCCATAGGTTACTAACTTAATCTAATCCAAAATACTTGACCACACTTAATTACTTCACTAATCACCCTCCTATATTAATCACCTATACTTAAACATACTTTATCCCACATAAAAGCAATTAAACAATAACCTTTTTGATGTGTGCACGGATGGCGAGATGGATAGCGGCTTTAACTCAAGACTCCCATAGAGACCTCGAAGGCTTGAAGGATTTTAATCGGGTTATCTACACCATGACCCAAGCCCATGAAGAGTCAAGTGGGCCTCCAAATGAGTTGGCCGAATAGGGCCTTAGGCCTTAGTAGTTATATAGCAATTGATTAATGTTTAAGTAAGAGCATGGGCCGGCCCATCTTGTCCCAAGACCATGGGCCGACTTTTCCCTTTCCTAGTCCCTTTAGGGTTTCAGTCACTTTAGCCTATAAATAGGCTTGCTTTGTAAGGTTTTAGGTAGACGTTTTATCAATAAAGTTTTGCATATTTTCGATTCTTCTTGAGAGAGAGATTCGACCCCTTTACTTGCTTTGGCAAGGGTTTTGAGTAGTCTTGCGTCCTGTCCTAGATTGTTCTACCGACCTATTCCCCTGGAGTATTCACCTTCATCGGAGTGTCGTCTACCGTCTTGAATCAAATCGTGTCGTCCGTTTGGTTCTAGATCCCGCAATTCCAAGCGTTGGACGTCCTCGCTAGATCCTTGGGCAAACGTGCTACGTGTCTCGAAACGTGTTGATCGAGGAACGTATCAGTTGGCTTCAGAGCTTTGGTAGAGGTATCTTTCGTTATATCCATATTTTTCGTAGTTGTGTCATAGAATTCTTAGTACTTTCCGCTGCCTTGTTTTACCAAAAAGAAAAAAAATATTCTGTTCGTGTGTTTCCTTGTGTTCCAAAATCTGTCCGCAATTCCTTTTTGTGTCTTGTTGCGTCAATTTGTGCCGTAGCATCCCATAGTTGCACCTCCACAATTTGTCTTGTTCTTGGGTCGTTGTTGCCATCACCGAATCTGGCCAAGTCTGGTGTCGTTTGTTGCACCAAATTTCTGTTCCAGTGGTGCGTGTCATAGCAGCCCCAAACTGTCCGTGGGAAAAAAAAAAAAAAAAACCTTTGCGGCAGCTAGGGTTCCTTTCCCTCCTTGTCGCATCTTGTGTTGTAGCAATCTGTCTAGATTCCCCCTTCGTTAATTGCTGAATCATATGTGTCCAGATAGTGGGTCCATTCTGGTTGGTTGTTATGTTGTTGGGGCCGTGTAAACAACCCAGCAAAAGTCACACAAAAAAAAAAAAGAGAAAAGGAGAGAAAGTCGCATACCTGGTTGTGGCCCTTGAAGTCATTGCTGGAATTTAGTTGTTGGGGCTGCCGAGCCTGTTTACTCTTGTTCTTGAACTTTTGTGTTGTTTTTCTTGCAAAACTTGAATACCAAAACATCCTTGGGTGAGTTCTTGAGCTTCTTGAGCAAGTTTCTTGAAAATCTTGGCCTACCAAAGACTGGTTTGGAAGTTCTTGAAACCAGAATTGTGCTGAATTCTTTTCTTGGGACTGGAATTGAGTCGTGCAAAATCTGATTGAGCCAGAAAAAAAAAAAGAGAGGAAGACAGAATAGAAACAAAAGGAACGAAAAAAAGAAAGAGGGAAGAAAAAAAAAAAAAAGGGAAGGAAAGCAAGGATATTGGCTCTAGTCTCCTACTTGGAAAACCCAAGTCCCACCGTGACCCAACTACTCCTAATTCTGGTAGGATTAATAGGAACCAAGAAACTTATTCGGCCATCCCAAACCATTCCCCCAAAAGCTCTTAACAGACCCCACAGCCCACTTAATATACCACCCAAGCTTCCCTCCAACCGACCTCCACTGCCATATAATCACCAATTCAGTCTTCCATTCGGCCAAACACCAACTCATTTCCCAAGCCTTGACCGACCTTCACCACCCACAATTCAATAACCCATTCAGTCTTTCAGATTCTGTTTCACATTCAGCCGCACCCACCGCCCATAAATCACCAATTCAGTTTGCCAACCCAGCCAACCACCACACCAACTCATTCCCCAAACCTTCCGTCCACCGACCTCCACCGCCCACATATAACCAAGTCAGTCAACAATTCAGTTTCCCAAATTCTGATTCATATTCGGTCACCACACCAAAATCATTTCCCAAATGTCTTGACCGACCACCACCGCCCATATACTGACCAATTCAGTTTCCCAAAAACCCAGCCAATCGCCACAGCAAATCAGATTCCCAAACCCAGCCAACCGCCACCACGTTTCTACTCTCCAACGAAGCCCGTGAACTTGAACATAGTTGGGCAGACCTTATGGCCCGAGCTGACCAAATCTAAGGACTGACTCTTCACCCAAAGCAGCACCCAAACACCACAAAAACCTGACCAAAAAGGGCGCAAACAGCAACCCAACAAATTCCAAAAAAAAAAAAAAGAAATTGGGTCATCGAGTAGAGTTCTTTCTAAGGATTCCAAAATTTCAGCTTTTGAGTTTTGTGCCTTATCTAGTGTCGATCATCTTGGGCTGCTCACCTACATTATTTAGGTCATAAAACAGTATCTCAAGTGTGTCCAAAGTATCTTTGCTCGTTGGTTACTCTTGTGCGAAACTTGGTGAACAATTCTTGGACCTTGTGCGGCATTGCTCAAGTTACTCAATCCGGCAACATAAGTGTAATGGTAAGACCATTAGAGTGTCATCAGCCTGAGTGATACACGAGAGTCGAGTGTACAAACGTGAGCTTGTGTGTGGGAGGAAAATTCCTTTTCTTTGCTAACCATTTTTGCAGGTCACATAATCATGCCTAGGGGAGTTGCCTCTTACTCATACAACCAAGAATTCTTGGAGAATGAGCCTCTCAAGAGGAGGGGTTCCAAGCAGACTACTCTCAAGTACTCTAGTTCCATGCCATCCAGTTCACAACGTGGGTATCATTCACTCCGGGAGGAGATGCAACGCCACCGTGCTTTGTGTGTATATGAAAGGTATAAACAAGATTGTGATGAGTATGAGAAGGAGCACCGCAGTTTGTGTAGAGCATCTAAATCAAGGTCACCTTCAAGCAAACGAGGTTCATCTAAGAAGTGTCGTGACAATCAAGACGAGGAGTTTGAGAATTCACGAATTGAGTCAAAGCTTCGTGAATCAAAGGATAAATTCCGAAGTCGGACTAAAGCATTGATTGATGACATGATGGAAAGACTTAGCCAAGTGCTGGATTCACACTTGGAGCAACTTAACCATGTGCCAATCGGTGGTAACAAAGGAAAAATTCAGTCTAGTCCCTCGTTGATTGAAGAGCCACGTACGAATGAGTTGCTGCCGAGCCGTGAACAAGAGCTCCCCAATGAAAAACAAAACTCAAGTGCAATGAAGGATCAATGGTCCGAGAAGAAGGGAGTGGGGATAAACAAGAACAATTTGGCCTTAGTGAAGAGTCAAGAAAAAGAGTTGACCATGTCTGCAAACATTGAACGTGTGAACACTTTGTTTGCTAACCGGATAACATGTGTTTTGTTTAGTATATCCTCGTTTGTGCAGGTTAAACAAAGTCAAGTAGAGTTGGTCATGGCATGTTCCATCCCGAAGTCACTTGGACACTTTGTGAGTTTCCATGGAGTTTGTCTTTTAGGAACTAAATCTCTTTGGTATCAATTCATGGAACAATGTCCAATCAAATCTGTCCGCGCCATTGGAGGATTCATTCAAGCTCATCTTAAAAGGGAAATTCCAGATTCTACTTCTTGTCCTTTACCTATGGTTCATTCATCACCTTTGCCTTATTTTGAGCATGTTACTAGCACTAACTCTTGTTGCTCTTACGTAGATCTTGATGAGGAAGGACTAGCACTGGACTCTCAAGTTGAATCAATTGGTGGAAGAAATATTGAAGTGTCAAAGGGAGTTCTCACATTTAAATCTTGCTCTAAACCTTCTTACTATTTAGTTAATAATGTTCCATTATTTCTTCATCCAATTTCTGAATTGTTTCAAGTTGAAGGTTATTTTGTGTTTGTAGGTTGTAAAGTTGGCCAAAATTCCCCAACTATGACTAAGGAGTTGCAACCTAATTTCGTACTTGTTCCAGATGCATGTGGCGCGAACGCATGTGATTCGTATGGAGTGCGTGTCACTTCATTACTACCGCTTATGTTGGGTGATGCACACAAGTGTGTCAATCACAATCCGAATGCTACCCCTACCTCCCTGGGTCATGTTTATATGGGTGTACAACACGGGTGGTTCAGTGTCCTACCTCCAGCTTGGAAAGTTGAGTCGATTCAGCAATGCCTAGGGTCGAACTGTACCATCTCGCACAACCAGATTCGTGGCTTTTTTAGTCCCAACGAACATCGTTATCAAGTGCACATGAATGCCCATACTCGAAGACAAATTGGAGAGCTTTGTGTTGCAACCTGGAACGTTCACAAGCCTTACACACGTTCCTTCTTACCTTGGCGAATGTCCTTGTTCGAGAGGCCCTTGAAGCTGACTAAGAGACATGTGCACCGAATTATATTAATCATAACATGTACAAGTGTTATTCAATCCAAGAGGGCCAATATGTAGAGATTTGAGGCGTCATACTGGCAACTCTTGTTAGTATCATTAATCTCCATCTAGATTTGAGGACAAATCCTTCTTAAGAGGAGGGGACTAATGTGTGCACGGATGGCGAGATGGATAGCGGCTTTAACTCAAGACTCCCATAGAGACCTCGAAGGCTTGAAGGATTTTAATCGGGTTATCTACACCATGACCCAAGCCCATGAAGAGTCAAGTGGGCCTCCAAATGAGTTGACCGAATAGGGCCTTAGGCCTTAGTAGTTATTTAGCAATTGATTAGTGTTTAAGTAAGAGCATGGGCCGACCCATCTTGTCCCAAGACCATGGGCCGACTTTTCCCTTTCCTAGTCCCTTTAGGGTTTCAATCACTTTAGCCTATAAATAGGCTTGCTTTGTAAGGTTTTCGGTAGACGTTTTATCAATAAAGTTTTGCATATTTTCGATTCTTCTTGAGAGAGAGATTCGACCCCTTTACTTGCTTTGGCAAGGGTTTTGAGCAGTCTTGCGTCCTGTCCTAGATTGTTCTACCGACCTATTCCCCTGGAGTATTCACCTTCATCGGAGTGTCGTCTACCGTCTTGAATCAAATCGTGTCGTCCGTTTGGTTCTAGATCCCGCAATTCCAAGCGTTGGACGTCCTCGCTGGATCCTTGGGCAAACGTGCTACGTGTCTCGAAACGTGTTGATCGAGGAACGTATCACTTTTTGTCAAGGGCAAAATTAGGGTTTAAACCTAACTTAAAACTTCTAATAAATCATAACACTAGAGGTTTTACTCATTTAGGGTTTCTAACCTTCTTAAACTTATTTAACCTATATAAAATGGATCAAATCCTATACTTACCCACACTAAAACACACACTAGCATAACTAACTTTAACCACTACTCGAACTTATGATTAATACAACACCTAGGGTTTCAATCTTAACCCCAACTCAGGGTTTTTTAATTAGTCCCAAAACCTAATGTTACCGCACAAATAATGAATATAACGTAATATCAAACTTAAGAACTGACCGGGGTCTCACAACCTCCCCCACTTAGAATAATTTCGTCCTCGAAATTAACCGGAGTCCATTTGGGTTCAAAAGTCTATAAATCCAAACATAACGTGTGCTTAGTATTCAAACTAGAAACAAAATAAAGAACACAAAGCAAATGCACAAAAGACACGCAAAGAATAAGTGTAAAAGATTTCAGTTCACCGGTATTTCAGCTTAAAATATACCATTCATCTTAAAGAGAATCACGTATTCCTAATGCCTATCACGTATGTCCCACAATTGCCCAAATCCTCTAACCTAGGCGCTCTGATACCACCTGTGATGCCCCCGCTTCTCCCAAGAGCAAATCCCAGGGTATCGGCGGGACGCCTGCCTAGCTCGCGCCAGAACTCAAAATTTCAAAACAACAAAAACTAGATAAACCAAAAACGTACTATTCATAATATATACAATCCCAAAAGAGTTCTATTTATATCCCCAAAAGTAGCTATTCAGACCAAAACGTTACACTATGATAACAACCAGCAGAAAGTGGACCCTAAGGAGGGTCCTTATACAAACCACCAAAACAAAAAGGAACATCTTAATTGTCCAACTATTACAAACTAAACCTAACTATACTAGTGGCAGTGCCAAAAGTTCCCCGCGTCGGCCCCTGCTAAGGAAAACAAAAGGAAAGGGGTAAGCTATATGTTTAGTAAGCAAACGGGGTAAAATCGTAAATTTCACATTTAGATAAACAACTATTTCACAAAAGTGTTCAGTCAAGTGCAAAAGTAACAATACAAATGAAGGATACAGGTTGGCTCCAAAGCCAAGTCGTTTGCCATGCGTGACCTCCTGCCGACACTCCGTCGACCACTAATAAGGTCCGTAGAACTCCACTTGTACACCCACCTAACACCTCATCACTCTCACTGGCCAGTCACCTGACAAACTTGCTCGAGCGAACGAAATTGAGCTCGATTCACAACTTGAACCTACAAACTTGGTTCACATTCTCGGTGAACCGGATTCACAAACTTGGTGACCTCGGACTAGATTGGACTGGCTTCGACCAAGCCCCGGCTGGCTCGAATAGTCCATCTAGGTCAGAAGATCGACCCCAACTCACAAACGCCACCCCGAGCTACAAGCTCAAGGGGTTCAAACCCAAAATAATTCATTTAAACATGTCATGTATAAATATGCATGTAAATTAGGGTTTAGGTCGAGTGCGATAAAGTACACCCTCGCCTAGGTACCCTTTCATTCACCTCAAAACACATAAGCAAGTTATATACAAAACGGCCCGAATACTTACTCAAAGAACCAAGATAGCAAAAGTACGAAAATAGCGTCACGAAGGATAGCTAGTTGTAGGCCCCACCGGCTCCGCCTAGCTCACCACCGTCTGAAATAAAAGATTACATCACATAATATCACAAACGGCTACTAAAATGCCTAAAACAAGCAAAAAGGCAAAATTGGCACGTGCAAGTGCAGAAACGGCAAACGAAAACGTAAACGGCCGGCAACGAAAACGGCAGATTTGGCACCTAGAACCGTTTTGACCAAATTCTAGGCTACGATTATCAGATCGAAGTGCATGAGGTACCGTTGCGAAGCTAAGAAGAAGGGCTACAACTTTCATAAAGGCACCTCAAGCCAGATCTCAATGGAACTAGGACAAAATTGTGCAAAACAGTTCCAGCCATTTCATTTCGGGTTACCAAACAGGCCCTGTTTGAAAGACCATAACTCACGACTCAGAAATCGGAATCAAGAAATTCCAGAGGCGTTAGAAAGCTTATTTATAAGGCTATAACTTTTGCGTTTTGATCAAAAGTTGAATCAATATGGAGAATAGGGAAAAAGGGGTTCAAAGTTCCTGTCAGAACTGTCCAAATTCAAAGGCAGTTCTGACAACCGATCTTGTTTTGGTCATAACTGAAGCTACGGAACTCGGATTTGGATGTACTTTATACCATTTCGAAGCTAAGACCAAGGTCTACATTTCTTATGAAGATATCAACACCCAGTTCGCACGTTATCGAAGTGAACTAAACACGGTCAGAGGCAAAATCCAGAAACGTAACAAAATCCTGGGTTTAGAACAGAAGTGAAGGTTTTGGCCATAACTCAGGATCTACTGATTGGATTGGGCTGAAATTTTGTAGGCACAACAAGGACTTAATGTGATACAACTTTCATGTTTTGGGCAAACTCTGAATCCGCACGTAACATCAAGAAAAATGGAGCCAAAGTTCAGATACTGAACTGTCCTGGTTTCCAGTTTTGCCGGTTTTGCACTCCGCAACCGCACAATCCGTTTCTATGGTTCTTATGCAAGTTTTCTAACCAAATTCATACCAAATAAACACACAAATACCAGCTTCTACATGGCCTACTAATGGTCTGAAATTTCCCTCTAAGACATCAAAAATTCTCAAACACTAACCATAATCCCTAACCTCACTTCAATTGCACCAAAGACTTATTCTAACAACTTATTAACCAAACCCTATCCAAGTTAATCCTTAACCAAGCTTATACTCCTTGCTTTAGCCTAGGGTTTCTTAACCCAAATCAGTTTTTACCATTCACTCACCAAACAAATGAAGCAAATCATCAAACACAACCACTATAAGTTCAATAACACAAGATTAGAGCTAACTAAAATGTTTAGCATGAAAGCCTAATTCTTTCTTATCTTGACCGAAATTCCAGCAGCAATAAGTCACTAAAATTAACCATTAAACTACTCAATAATCACTACATAAACCACACAAGTTCATAATCATAACAAAACATCACTTTCGTGGCTTCAAAGCTTAATCACTACTCTTTAACTTCCAAGAGAGAGATATATACCTTCAAGCAAGCTTTGTTGATGATCAACCCACAACAATCAAGTAGCAAAGATGTTGTCTTAAACTCCAAGACCAAGATGGAAGCTAGAAGAAATTGAACTTGGAAGAACTTTCCCTTTCTCTCTTGCTCTCTCTCTCTCGGCCTCTCACTCTCTCTTTCTCTTTAGTTTATTTTGTTTTGTTTCTAATGATTATCTTGCATAAGAAGATGATACATATAAGTCAAAGCCATGGAGGATATTTTCCATCCTAACCAATCACATAAAAGTTCCTCAATTGCCCTTTTAACCCCTTGCACTCCAACTTTACATTAAATCAACTCTAGCCCTTAAACATTTATTTTCTCTTTCTTACTCCTTTTCCCCTCAAACATTTATAATCTTTCAATTAACTCCATAGGTTACTAACTTAATCTAATCCAAAACACTTGACCACACTTAATTACTTCACTAATCACCCTCCTATATTAATCACCTATACTTAAACATACTTTATCCCACATAAAAGCAATTAAACAATAACCTTTTTGTCAAGGGCAAAATTAGGGTTTAAACCTAACTTAAAACTTCTAATAAATCATAACACTAGAGGTTTTACTCATTTAGGGTTTCTAACCTTCTTAAACTTATTTAACCTATATAAAATGGATCAAATCCTATACTTACCCACACTAAAACACACAACAAGCTTAACTAACTTTAACCACTACTCGAACTTATGATTAATACAACACCTAGGGTTTCAATCCTAACCCCAACTCAGGGTTTTCTAATTAGTCCCAAAACCTAATGTTACCGCACAAATAATGAATATAACCTAATATCAAACTTAAGAACTGACCGGGGTCTCACAACCTCCCCCACTTAGAATAATTTCGTCCTCGAAATTAACCGGAGTCCATTTGGGTTCAAAAGTCTATAAATCCAAACATAACGTGTGCTTAGTATTCAAACTAGAAACAAAATAAGGAACACAAAGCAAATGCACAAAAGACACGCAAAGAATAAGTGTAAAAGATTATACTCAAATATATACATTTATTTACAAAGCCACACCAAAAGATATACAAGTTATCCGACATCCGGTCGGTACAAAACCCTTTAAATACATGAGCATTCGGGCTCAAAAATGTAGTCAACCACCAAATAACAAAAGAAACCAGACATACTGGTTATAACAAAACAAACATGTCAGATAGTCAAAAGAAAATCCCAACAACGGCCCTACGCGCCTCCCCTAGGGCCCCCATCCCCAACAGAACCTAAAGTATCTACCTCGCCTATCAACTCGGGGCCGGTAGCTCGTGGTGGTGCCTCCGCGGCCATATCTAGTAGGACCTCACAGTCCAACATAATACTCCGGGCCCTCTCCCTAAGCTGCCTCCTCATAGCTAAGAGGTGCTGGTGTGTGTCTCGGAGACTCCGCTCCAAGTCCCTAATGCGCAACGCCTGCCCGTGGCCAACCTCTCTAACCTCCTCTAGCTGTCTAGTCAAACGATCACAAGCCACCCCCAAGCTGCGTCGCTCGTCGTCCACTGCCAGGACGACCTCGTCAGGGTAGCCATACGTATAGCAACACTGACAGGGTCGGCGTAACACCTGACCAAACGGGGAATACGAAGTGTAGGGCTCCCCAGGACTCTTCCGATATCGGATCACCCGTCTACGCATCACCCGGTTCTCCAGGCCCCTCACACTCGGAGGTCTCGGTCCCGGTCCCACGCCACTAGGTCCAGCACCCCTAGAACTGCCCGGATCCATACCTACAAAACATTGAATTGTCAGTTCACCGGTATTTCAGCTTAAAATATACCATTCATCTTAAAGAGAATCACGTATTCCTAATGCCTATCACGTATGTCCCACAATTGCCCAAATCCTCTAACCTAGGCGCTCTGATACCACCTGTGACGCCCCCGCTTCTCCCAAGAGCAAATCCCAGGGTATCGGCGGGACGCCTGCCTAGCTCGCGCCAGAACTCAAAATTTCAAAACAACAAAAACTAGATAAACCAAAAACGTACTATTCATAATATATACAATCCCAAAAAAGTTCTATTTATATCCCCAAAAGTAGCTATTCAGACCAAAACGTTACACTATGATAACAACCAGCAGAAAGTGGACCCTAAGGAGGGTCCTTATACAAACCACTAAAACAAAAAGGAACATCTTAATTGTCCAACTATTACAAACTAAACCTAACTATACTAGTGGCAGTGCCAAAAGTTCCCCGCGTCGGCCCCTGCTAAGGAAAACAAAAGGAAAGGGGTAAGCTATATGTTTAGTAAGCAAACGGGGTAAAATCGTAAATTTCACATTTAGATAAACAACTATTTCACAAAAGTGTTCAGTCAAGTGCAAAAGTAACAATACAAATGAAGGATACAGGTTGGCTCCAAAGCCAAGTCGTTTGCCATGCGTGACCTCCTGCCGACACTCCGTCGACCACTAATAAGGTCCGTAGAACTCCACTTGTACACCCACCTAACACCTCATCACTCTCACTGGCCAGTCACCTGACAAACTTGCTCGAGCGAACGAAATTGAGCTCGATTCACAACTTGAACCTACAAACTTGGTTCACATTCTCGGTGAACCGGATTCACAAACTTGGTGACCTCGGACTAGATTGGACTGGCTTCGACCAAGCCCCGGCTGGCTCGAATAGTCCATCTAGGTCAGAAGATCGACCCCAACTCACAAACGCCACCCCGAGCTACAAGCTCAAGGGGTTCAAACCCAAAATAATTCATTTAAACTTGTCATGTATAAATATGCATGTAAATTAGGGTTTAGGTCGAGTGCGATAAAGTACACCCTCGCCTAGGTACCCTTTCATTCACCTCAAAACACATAAGCAAGTTATATACAAAACGGCCCGAATACTTACTCAAAGAACCAAGATAGCAAAAGTACGAAAATAGCGTCACGAAGGATAGCTAGTTGTAGGCCCCACCGGCTCCGCCTAGCTCACCACCGTCTGAAATAAAAGATTACATCACATAATATCACAAACGGCTACTAACATGCCTAAAACAATCAAAAAGGCAAAATTGGCACGTGCAAGTGCAGAAACGGCAAACGAAAACATAAACGGCCGGCAACGAAAACGGCAGATTTGGCACCTAGAACCGTTTTGACCAAATTCTAGGCTACGATTATCAGATCGAAGTGCATGAGGTACCGTTGCGAAGCTAAGAAGAAGGGCTACAACTTTCATAAAGGCACCTCAAGCCAGATCTCAATGGAACTAGGACAAAATTGTGCAAAACAGTTCCAGCCATTTCATTTCGGGTTACCAAACAGGCCCTGTTTGAAAGACCATAACTCACGACTCAGAAATCGGAATCAAGAAATTCCAGAGGCGTTAGAAAGCTTATTTATAAGGCTATAACTTTTGCGTTTTGATCAAAAGTTGAATCAATATGGAGAATAGGGAAAAAGGGGTTCAAAGTTCTTGTCAGAACTGTCCAAATTCAAAGGCAGTTCTGACAACCGATCTTGTTTTGGTCATAACTGAAGCTACGGAACTCGGATTTGGATGTACTTTATACCATTTCGAAGCTAAGACCAAGGTCTACATTTCTTATGAAGATATCAACACCCAGTTCGCACGTTATCGAAGTGAACTAAACACGGTCAGAGGCAAAATCCAGAAACGTAACAAAATCCTGGGTTTAGAACAGAAGTGAAGGTTTTGGCCATAACTCAGGATCTACTGATTGGATTGGGCTGAAATTTTGTAGGCACAACAAGGACTTAATGTGATACAACTTTCATGTTTTGGGCAAACTCTGAATCCGCACGTAACATCAAGAAAAATGGAGCCAAAGTTCAGATACTGAACTGTCCTGGTTTCCAGTTTTGCCGGTTTTGCACTCCGCAACCGCACAATCCGTTTCTATGGTTCTTATGCAAGTTTTCTAACCAAATTCATACCAAATAAACACACATATACCAGCTTCTACATGGCCTACTAATGGTCTGAAATTTCCCTCTAAGACATCAAAAATTCTCAAACACTAACCATAATCCCTAACCTCACTTCAATTGCACCAAAGACTTATTCTAACAACTTATTAACCAAACCCTATCCAAGTTAATCCTTAACCAAGCTTATACTCCTTGCTTTAGCCTAGGGTTTCTTAACCCAAATCAGTTTTTACCATTCACTCACCAAACAAATGAAGCAAATCATCAAACACAACCACTATAAGTTCAATAACACAAGATTAGAGCTAACTAAAATGTTTAGCATGAAAGCCTAATTCTTTCTTATCTTGACCGAAATTCCAGCAGCAATAAGTCACTAAAATTAACCATTAAACTACTCAATAATCACTACATAAACCACACAAGTTCATAATCATAACAAAACATCACTTTCGTGGCTTCAAAGCTTAATCACTACTCTTTAACTTCCAAGAGAGAGATATATACCTTCAAGCAAGCTTTGTTGATGATCAACCCACAACAATCAAGTAGCAAAGATGTTGTCTTAAACTCCAAGACCAAGATGGAAGCTAGAAGAAATTGAACTTGGAAGAACTTTCCCTTTCTCTCTTGCTCTCTCTCTCTCGGCCTCTCACTCTCTCTTTCTCTTTAGTTTATTTTGTTTTGTTTCTAATGATTATCTTGCATAAGAAGATGATACATATAAGTCAAAGCCATGGAGGATATTTTCCATCCTAACCAATCACATAAAAGTTCCTCAATTGCCCTTTTAACCCCTTGCACTCCAACTTTACATTAAATCAACTCTAGCCCTTAAACATTTATTTTCTCTTTCTTACTCCTTTTCCCCTCAAACATTTATAATCTTTCAATTAACTCCATAGGTTACTAACTTAATCTAATCCAAAACACTTGACCACACTTAATTACTTCACTAATCACCCTCCTATATTAATCACCTATACTTAAACATACTTTATCCCACATAAAAGCAATTAAACAATAACCTTTTTGTCAAGGGCAAAATTAGGGTTTAAACCTAACTTAAAACTTCTAATAAATCATAACACTAGAGGTTTTACTCATTTAGGGTTTCTAACCTTCTTAAACTTATTTAACCTATATAAAATGGATCAAATCCTATACTTACCCACACTAAAACACACAACAAGCTTAACTAACTTTAACCACTACTCGAACTTATGATTAATACAACACCTAGGGTTTCAATCCTAACCCCAACTCAGGGTTTTCTAATTAGTCCCAAAACCTAATGTTACCGCACAAATAATGAATATAACCTAATATCAAACTTAAGAACTGACCGGGGTCTCACAACCTCCCCCACTTAGAATAATTTCGTCCTCGAAATTAACCGGAGTCCATTTGGGTTCAAAAGTCTATAAATCCAAACATAACGTGTGCTTAGTATTCAAACTAGAAACAAAATAAGGAACACAAAGCAAATGCACAAAAGACACGCAAAGAATAAGTGTAAAAGATTATACTCAAATATATACATTTATTTACAAAGCCACACCAAAAGATATACAAGTTATCCGACATCCGGTCGGTACAAAACCCTTTAAATACATGAGCATTCGGGCTCAAAAATGTAGTCAACCACCAAATAACAAAAGAAACCAGACATACTGGTTATAACAAAACAAACATGTCAGATAGTCAAAAGAAAATCCCAACAACGGCCCTACGCGCCTCCCCTAGGGCCCCCATCCCCAACAGAACCTAAAGTATCTACCTCGCCTATCAACTCGGGGCCGGTAGCTCGTGGTGGTGCCTCCGCGGCCATATCTAGTAGGACCTCACAGTCCAACATAATACTCCGGGCCCTCTCCCTAAGCTGCCTCCTCATAGCTAAGAGGTGCTGGTGTGTGTCTCGGAGACTCCGCTCCAAGTCCCTAATGCGCAACGCCTGCCCGTGGCCAACCTCTCTAACCTCCTCTAGCTGTCTAGTCAAACGATCACAAGCCACCCCCAAGCTGCGTCGCTCGTCGTCCACTGCCAGGACGACCTCGTCAGGGTAGCCATACGTATAGCAACACTGACAGGGTCGGCGTAACACCTGACCAAACGGGGAATACGAAGTGTAGGGCTCCCCAGGACTCTTCCGATATCGGATCACCCGTCTACGCATCACCCGGTTCTCCAGGCCCCTCACACTCGGAGGTCTCGGTCCCGGTCCCACGCCACTAGGTCCAGCACCCCTAGAACTGCCCGGATCCATACCTACAAAACATTGAATTGTCAGTTCACCGGTATTTCAGCTTAAAATATACCATTCATCTTAAAGAGAATCACGTATTCCTAATGCCTATCACGTATGTCCCACAATTGCCCAAATCCTCTAACCTAGGCGCTCTGATACCACCTGTGACGCCCCCGCTTCTCCCAAGAGCAAATCCCAGGGTATCGGCGGGACGCCTGCCTAGCTCGCGCCAGAACTCAAAATTTCAAAACAACAAAAACTAGATAAACCAAAAACGTACTATTCATAATATATACAATCCCAAAAAAGTTCTATTTATATCCCCAAAAGTAGCTATTCAGACCAAAACGTTACACTATGATAACAACCAGCAGAAAGTGGACCCTAAGGAGGGTCCTTATACAAACCACTAAAACAAAAAGGAACATCTTAATTGTCCAACTATTACAAACTAAACCTAACTATACTAGTGGCAGTGCCAAAAGTTCCCCGCGTCGGCCCCTGCTAAGGAAAACAAAAGGAAAGGGGTAAGCTATATGTTTAGTAAGCAAACGGGGTAAAATCGTAAATTTCACATTTAGATAAACAACTATTTCACAAAAGTGTTCAGTCAAGTGCAAAAGTAACAATACAAATGAAGGATACAGGTTGGCTCCAAAGCCAAGTCGTTTGCCATGCGTGACCTCCTGCCGACACTCCGTCGACCACTAATAAGGTCCGTAGAACTCCACTTGTACACCCACCTAACACCTCATCACTCTCACTGGCCAGTCACCTGACAAACTTGCTCGAGCGAACGAAATTGAGCTCGATTCACAACTTGAACCTACAAACTTGGTTCACATTCTCGGTGAACCGGATTCACAAACTTGGTGACCTCGGACTAGATTGGACTGGCTTCGACCAAGCCCCGGCTGGCTCGAATAGTCCATCTAGGTCAGAAGATCGACCCCAACTCACAAACGCCACCCCGAGCTACAAGCTCAAGGGGTTCAAACCCAAAATAATTCATTTAAACTTGTCATGTATAAATATGCATGTAAATTAGGGTTTAGGTCGAGTGCGATAAAGTACACCCTCGCCTAGGTACCCTTTCATTCACCTCAAAACACATAAGCAAGTTATATACAAAACGGCCCGAATACTTACTCAAAGAACCAAGATAGCAAAAGTACGAAAATAGCGTCACGAAGGATAGCTAGTTGTAGGCCCCACCGGCTCCGCCTAGCTCACCACCGTCTGAAATAAAAGATTACATCACATAATATCACAAACGGCTACTAACATGCCTAAAACAATCAAAAAGGCAAAATTGGCACGTGCAAGTGCAGAAACGGCAAACGAAAACATAAACGGCCGGCAACGAAAACGGCAGATTTGGCACCTAGAACCGTTTTGACCAAATTCTAGGCTACGATTATCAGATCGAAGTGCATGAGGTACCGTTGCGAAGCTAAGAAGAAGGGCTACAACTTTCATAAAGGCACCTCAAGCCAGATCTCAATGGAACTAGGACAAAATTGTGCAAAACAGTTCCAGCCATTTCATTTCGGGTTACCAAACAGGCCCTGTTTGAAAGACCATAACTCACGACTCAGAAATCGGAATCAAGAAATTCCAGAGGCGTTAGAAAGCTTATTTATAAGGCTATAACTTTTGCGTTTTGATCAAAAGTTGAATCAATATGGAGAATAGGGAAAAAGGGGTTCAAAGTTCCTGTCAGAACTGTCCAAATTCAAAGGCAGTTCTGACAACCGATCTTGTTTTGGTCATAACTGAAGCTACGGAACTCGGATTTGGATGTACTTTATACCATTTCGAAGCTAAGACCAAGGTCTACATTTCTTATGAAGATATCAACACCCAGTTCGCACGTTATCGAAGTGAACTAAACACGGTCAGAGGCAAAATCCAGAAACGTAACAAAATCCTGGGTTTAGAACAGAAGTGAAGGTTTTGGCCATAACTCAGGATCTACTGATTGGATTGGGCTGAAATTTTGTAGGCACAACAAGGACTTAATGTGATACAACTTTCATGTTTTGGGCAAACTCTGAATCCGCACGTAACATCAAGAAAAATGGAGCCAAAGTTCAGATACTGAACTGTCCTGGTTTCCAGTTTTGCCGGTTTTGCACTCCGCAACCGCACAATCCGTTTCTATGGTTCTTATGCAAGTTTTCTAACCAAATTCATACCAAATAAACACACATATACCAGCTTCTACATGGCCTACTAATGGTCTGAAATTTCCCTCTAAGACATCAAAAATTCTCAAACACTAACCATAATCCCTAACCTCACTTCAATTGCACCAAAGACTTATTCTAACAACTTATTAACCAAACCCTATCCAAGTTAATCCTTAACCAAGCTTATACTCCTTGCTTTAGCCTAGGGTTTCTTAACCCAAATCAGTTTTTACCATTCACTCACCAAACAAATGAAGCAAATCATCAAACACAACCACTATAAGTTCAATAACACAAGATTAGAGCTAACTAAAATGTTTAGCATGAAAGCCTAATTCTTTCTTATCTTGACCGAAATTCCAGCAGCAATAAGTCACTAAAATTAACCATTAAACTACTCAATAATCACTACATAAACCACACAAGTTCATAATCATAACAAAACATCACTTTCGTGGCTTCAAAGCTTAATCACTACTCTTTAACTTCCAAGAGAGAGATATATACCTTCAAGCAAGCTTTGTTGATGATCAACCCACAACAATCAAGTAGCAAAGATGTTGTCTTAAACTCCAAGACCAAGATGGAAGCTAGAAGAAATTGAACTTGGAAGAACTTTCCCTTTCTCTCTTGCTCTCTCTCTCTCGGCCTCTCACTCTCTCTTTCTCTTTAGTTTATTTTGTTTTGTTTCTAATGATTATCTTGCATAAGAAGATGATACATATAAGTCAAAGCCATGGAGGATATTTTCCATCCTAACCAATCACATAAAAGTTCCTCAATTGCCCTTTTAACCCCTTGCACTCCAACTTTACATTAAATCAACTCTAGCCCTTAAACATTTATTTTCTCTTTCTTACTCCTTTTCCCCTCAAACATTTATAATCTTTCAATTAACTCCATAGGTTACTAACTTAATCTAATCCAAAACACTTGACCACACTTAATTACTTCACTAATCACCCTCCTATATTAATCACCTATACTTAAACATACTTTATCCCACATAAAAGCAATTAAACAATAACCTTTTTGTCAAGGGCAAAATTAGGGTTTAAACCTAACTTAAAACTTCTAATAAATCATAACACTAGAGGTTTTACTCATTTAGGGTTTCTAACCTTCTTAAACTTATTTAACCTATATAAAATGGATCAAATCCTATACTTACCCACACTAAAACACACAACAAGCTTAACTAACTTTAACCACTACTCGAACTTATGATTAATACAACACCTAGGGTTTCAATCCTAACCCCAACTCAGGGTTTTCTAATTAGTCCCAAAACCTAATGTTACCGCACAAATAATGAATATAACCTAATATCAAACTTAAGAACTGACCGGGGTCTCACAACCTCCCCCACTTAGAATAATTTCGTCCTCGAAATTAACCGGAGTCCATTTGGGTTCAAAAGTCTATAAATCCAAACATAACGTGTGCTTAGTATTCAAACTAGAAACAAAATAAGGAACACAAAGCAAATGCACAAAAGACACGCAAAGAATAAGTGTAAAAGATTATACTCAAATATATACATTTATTTACAAAGCCACACCAAAAGATATACAAGTTATCCGACATCCGGTCGGTACAAAACCCTTTAAATACATGAGCATTCGGGCTCAAAAATGTAGTCAACCACCAAATAACAAAAGAAACCAGACATACTGGTTATAACAAAACAAACATGTCAGATAGTCAAAAGAAAATCCCAACAACGGCCCTACGCGCCTCCCCTAGGGCCCCCATCCCCAACAGAACCTAAAGTATCTACCTCGCCTATCAACTCGGGGCCGGTAGCTCGTGGTGGTGCCTCCGCGGCCATATCTAGTAGGACCTCACAGTCCAACATAATACTCCGGGCCCTCTCCCTAAGCTGCCTCCTCATAGCTAAGAGGTGCTGGTCTGTGTCTCGGAGACTCCGCTCCAAGTCCCTAATGCGCAACGCCTGCCCGTGGCCAACCTCTCTAACCTCCTCTAGCTGTCTAGTCAAACGATCACAAGCCACCCCCAAGCTGCGTCGCTCGTCGTCCACTGCCAGGACGACCTCGTCAGGGTAGCCATACGTATAGCAACACTGACAGGGTCGGCGTAACACCTGACCAAACGGGGAATACGAAGTGTAGGGCTCCCCAGGACTCTTCCGATATCGGATCACCCGTCTACGCATCACCCGGTTCTCCAGGCCCCTCACACTCGGAGGTCTCGGTCCCGGTCCCACGCCACTAGGTCCAGCACCCCTAGAACTGCCCGGATCCATACCTACAAAACATTGAATTGTCAGTTCACCGGTATTTCAGCTTAAAATATACCATTCATCTTAAAGAGAATCACGTATTCCTAATGCCTATCACGTATGTCCCACAATTGCCCAAATCCTCTAACCTAGGCGCTCTGATACCACCTGTGACGCCCCCGCTTCTCCCAAGAGCAAATCCCAGGGTATCGGCGGGACGCCTGCCTAGCTCGCGCCAGAACTCAAAATTTCAAAACAACAAAAACTAGATAAACCAAAAACGTACTATTCATAATATATACAATCCCAAAAAAGTTCTATTTATATCCCCAAAAGTAGCTATTCAGACCAAAACGTTACACTATGATAACAACCAGCAGAAAGTGGACCCTAAGGAGGGTCCTTATACAAACCACTAAAACAAAAAGGAACATCTTAATTGTCCAACTATTACAAACTAAACCTAACTATACTAGTGGCAGTGCCAAAAGTTCCCCGCGTCGGCCCCTGCTAAGGAAAACAAAAGGAAAGGGGTAAGCTATATGTTTAGTAAGCAAACGGGGTAAAATCGTAAATTTCACATTTAGATAAACAACTATTTCACAAAAGTGTTCAGTCAAGTGCAAAAGTAACAATACAAATGAAGGATACAGGTTGGCTCCAAAGCCAAGTCGTTTGCCATGCGTGACCTCCTGCCGACACTCCGTCGACCACTAATAAGGTCCGTAGAACTCCACTTGTACACCCACCTAACACCTCATCACTCTCACTGGCCAGTCACCTGACAAACTTGCTCGAGCGAACGAAATTGAGCTCGATTCACAACTTGAACCTACAAACTTGGTTCACATTCTCGGTGAACCGGATTCACAAACTTGGTGACCTCGGACTAGATTGGACTGGCTTCGACCAAGCCCCGGCTGGCTCGAATAGTCCATCTAGGTCAGAAGATCGACCCCAACTCACAAACGCCACCCCGAGCTACAAGCTCAAGGGGTTCAAACCCAAAATAATTCATTTAAACTTGTCATGTATAAATATGCATGTAAATTAGGGTTTAGGTCGAGTGCGATAAAGTACACCCTCGCCTAGGTACCCTTTCATTCACCTCAAAACACATAAGCAAGTTATATACAAAACGGCCCGAATACTTACTCAAAGAACCAAGATAGCAAAAGTACGAAAATAGCGTCACGAAGGATAGCTAGTTGTAGGCCCCACCGGCTCCGCCTAGCTCACCACCGTCTGAAATAAAAGATTACATCACATAATATCACAAACGGCTACTAACATGCCTAAAACAATCAAAAAGGCAAAATTGGCACGTGCAAGTGCAGAAACGGCAAACGAAAACATAAACGGCCGGCAACGAAAACGGCAGATTTGGCACCTAGAACCGTTTTGACCAAATTCTAGGCTACGATTATCAGATCGAAGTGCATGAGGTACCGTTGCGAAGCTAAGAAGAAGGGCTACAACTTTCATAAAGGCACCTCAAGCCAGATCTCAATGGAACTAGGACAAAATTGTGCAAAACAGTTCCAGCCATTTCATTTCGGGTTACCAAACAGGCCCTGTTTGAAAGACCATAACTCACGACTCAGAAATCGGAATCAAGAAATTCCAGAGGCGTTAGAAAGCTTATTTATAAGGCTATAACTTTTGCGTTTTGATCAAAAGTTGAATCAATATGGAGAATAGGGAAAAAGGGGTTCAAAGTTCTTGTCAGAACTGTCCAAATTCAAAGGCAGTTCTGACAACCGATCTTGTTTTGGTCATAACTGAAGCTACGGAACTCGGATTTGGATGTACTTTATACCATTTCGAAGCTAAGACCAAGGTCTACATTTCTTATGAAGATATCAACACCCAGTTCGCACGTTATCGAAGTGAACTAAACACGGTCAGAGGCAAAATCCAGAAACGTAACAAAATCCTGGGTTTAGAACAGAAGTGAAGGTTTTGGCCATAACTCAGGATCTACTGATTGGATTGGGCTGAAATTTTGTAGGCACAACAAGGACTTAATGTGATACAACTTTCATGTTTTGGGCAAACTCTGAATCCGCACGTAACATCAAGAAAAATGGAGCCAAAGTTCAGATACTGAACTGTCCTGGTTTCCAGTTTTGCCGGTTTTGCACTCCGCAACCGCACAATCCGTTTCTATGGTTCTTATGCAAGTTTTCTAACCAAATTCATACCAAATAAACACACATATACCAGCTTCTACATGGCCTACTAATGGTCTGAAATTTCCCTCTAAGACATCAAAAATTCTCAAACACTAACCATAATCCCTAACCTCACTTCAATTGCACCAAAGACTTATTCTAACAACTTATTAACCAAACCCTATCCAAGTTAATCCTTAACCAAGCTTATACTCCTTGCTTTAGCCTAGGGTTTCTTAACCCAAATCAGTTTTTACCATTCACTCACCAAACAAATGAAGCAAATCATCAAACACAACCACTATAAGTTCAATAACACAAGATTAGAGCTAACTAAAATGTTTAGCATGAAAGCCTAATTCTTTCTTATCTTGACCGAAATTCCAGCAGCAATAAGTCACTAAAATTAACCATTAAACTACTCAATAATCACTACATAAACCACACAAGTTCATAATCATAACAAAACATCACTTTCGTGGCTTCAAAGCTTAATCACTACTCTTTAACTTCCAAGAGAGAGATATATACCTTCAAGCAAGCTTTGTTGATGATCAACCCACAACAATCAAGTAGCAAAGATGTTGTCTTAAACTCCAAGACCAAGATGGAAGCTAGAAGAAATTGAACTTGGAAGAACTTTCCCTTTCTCTCTTGCTCTCTCTCTCTCGGCCTCTCACTCTCTCTTTCTCTTTAGTTTATTTTGTTTTGTTTCTAATGATTATCTTGCATAAGAAGATGATACATATAAGTCAAAGCCATGGAGGATATTTTCCATCCTAACCAATCACATAAAAGTTCCTCAATTGCCCTTTTAACCCCTTGCACTCCAACTTTACATTAAATCAACTCTAGCCCTTAAACATTTATTTTCTCTTTCTTACTCCTTTTCCCCTCAAACATTTATAATCTTTCAATTAACTCCATAGGTTACTAACTTAATCTAATCCAAAACACTTGACCACACTTAATTACTTCACTAATCACCCTCCTATATTAATCACCTATACTTAAACATACTTTATCCCACATAAAAGCAATTAAACAATAACCTTTTTGTCAAGGGCAAAATTAGGGTTTAAACCTAACTTAAAACTTCTAATAAATCATAACACTAGAGGTTTTACTCATTTAGGGTTTCTAACCTTCTTAAACTTATTTAACCTATATAAAATGGATCAAATCCTATACTTACCCACACTAAAACACACAACAAGCTTAACTAACTTTAACCACTACTCGAACTTATGATTAATACAACACCTAGGGTTTCAATCCTAACCCCAACTCAGGGTTTTCTAATTAGTCCCAAAACCTAATGTTACCGCACAAATAATGAATATAACCTAATATCAAACTTAAGAACTGACCGGGGTCTCACAACCTCCCCCACTTAGAATAATTTCGTCCTCGAAATTAACCGGAGTCCATTTGGGTTCAAAAGTCTATAAATCCAAACATAACGTGTGCTTAGTATTCAAACTAGAAACAAAATAAGGAACACAAAGCAAATGCACAAAAGACACGCAAAGAATAAGTGTAAAAGATTATACTCAAATATATACATTTATTTACAAAGCCACACCAAAAGATATACAAGTTATCCGACATCCGGTCGGTACAAAACCCTTTAAATACATGAGCATTCGGGCTCAAAAATGTAGTCAACCACCAAATAACAAAAGAAACCAGACATACTGGTTATAACAAAACAAACATGTCAGATAGTCAAAAGAAAATCCCAACAACGGCCCTACGCGCCTCCCCTAGGGCCCCCATCCCCAACAGAACCTAAAGTATCTACCTCGCCTATCAACTCGGGGCCGGTAGCTCGTGGTGGTGCCTCCGCGGCCATATCTAGTAGGACCTCACAGTCCAACATAATACTCCGGGCCCTCTCCCTAAGCTGCCTCCTCATAGCTAAGAGGTGCTGGTCTGTGTCTCGGAGACTCCGCTCCAAGTCCCTAATGCGCAACGCCTGCCCGTGGCCAACCTCTCTAACCTCCTCTAGCTGTCTAGTCAAACGATCACAAGCCACCCCCAAGCTGCGTCGCTCGTCGTCCACTGCCAGGACGACCTCGTCAGGGTAGCCATACGTATAGCAACACTGACAGGGTCGGCGTAACACCTGACCAAACGGGGAATACGAAGTGTAGGGCTCCCCAGGACTCTTCCGATATCGGATCACCCGTCTACGCATCACCCGGTTCTCCAGGCCCCTCACACTCGGAGGTCTCGGTCCCGGTCCCACGCCACTAGGTCCAGCACCCCTAGAACTGCCCGGATCCATACCTACAAAACATTGAATTGTCAGTTCACCGGTATTTCAGCTTAAAATATACCATTCATCTTAAAGAGAATCACGTATTCCTAATGCCTATCACGTATGTCCCACAATTGCCCAAATCCTCTAACCTAGGCGCTCTGATACCACCTGTGACGCCCCCGCTTCTCCCAAGAGCAAATCCCAGGGTATCGGCGGGACGCCTGCCTAGCTCGCGCCAGAACTCAAAATTTCAAAACAACAAAAACTAGATAAACCAAAAACGTACTATTCATAATATATACAATCCCAAAAAAGTTCTATTTATATCCCCAAAAGTAGCTATTCAGACCAAAACGTTACACTATGATAACAACCAGCAGAAAGTGGACCCTAAGGAGGGTCCTTATACAAACCACTAAAACAAAAAGGAACATCTTAATTGTCCAACTATTACAAACTAAACCTAACTATACTAGTGGCAGTGCCAAAAGTTCCCCGCGTCGGCCCCTGCTAAGGAAAACAAAAGGAAAGGGGTAAGCTATATGTTTAGTAAGCAAACGGGGTAAAATCGTAAATTTCACATTTAGATAAACAACTATTTCACAAAAGTGTTCAGTCAAGTGCAAAAGTAACAATACAAATGAAGGATACAGGTTGGCTCCAAAGCCAAGTCGTTTGCCATGCGTGACCTCCTGCCGACACTCCGTCGACCACTAATAAGGTCCGTAGAACTCCACTTGTACACCCACCTAACACCTCATCACTCTCACTGGCCAGTCACCTGACAAACTTGCTCGAGCGAACGAAATTGAGCTCGATTCACAACTTGAACCTACAAACTTGGTTCACATTCTCGGTGAACCGGATTCACAAACTTGGTGACCTCGGACTAGATTGGACTGGCTTCGACCAAGCCCCGGCTGGCTCGAATAGTCCATCTAGGTCAGAAGATCGACCCCAACTCACAAACGCCACCCCGAGCTACAAGCTCAAGGGGTTCAAACCCAAAATAATTCATTTAAACTTGTCATGTATAAATATGCATGTAAATTAGGGTTTAGGTCGAGTGCGATAAAGTACACCCTCGCCTAGGTACCCTTTCATTCACCTCAAAACACATAAGCAAGTTATATACAAAACGGCCCGAATACTTACTCAAAGAACCAAGATAGCAAAAGTACGAAAATAGCGTCACGAAGGATAGCTAGTTGTAGGCCCCACCGGCTCCGCCTAGCTCACCACCGTCTGAAATAAAAGATTACATCACATAATATCACAAACGGCTACTAACATGCCTAAAACAATCAAAAAGGCAAAATTGGCACGTGCAAGTGCAGAAACGGCAAACGAAAACATAAACGGCCGGCAACGAAAACGGCAGATTTGGCACCTAGAACCGTTTTGACCAAATTCTAGGCTACGATTATCAGATCGAAGTGCATGAGGTACCGTTGCGAAGCTAAGAAGAAGGGCTACAACTTTCATAAAGGCACCTCAAGCCAGATCTCAATGGAACTAGGACAAAATTGTGCAAAACAGTTCCAGCCATTTCATTTCGGGTTACCAAACAGGCCCTGTTTGAAAGACCATAACTCACGACTCAGAAATCGGAATCAAGAAATTCCAGAGGCGTTAGAAAGCTTATTTATAAGGCTATAACTTTTGCGTTTTGATCAAAAGTTGAATCAATATGGAGAATAGGGAAAAAGGGGTTCAAAGTTCTTGTCAGAACTGTCCAAATTCAAAGGCAGTTCTGACAACCGATCTTGTTTTGGTCATAACTGAAGCTACGGAACTCGGATTTGGATGTACTTTATACCATTTCGAAGCTAAGACCAAGGTCTACATTTCTTATGAAGATATCAACACCCAGTTCGCACGTTATCGAAGTGAACTAAACACGGTCAGAGGCAAAATCCAGAAACGTAACAAAATCCTGGGTTTAGAACAGAAGTGAAGGTTTTGGCCATAACTCAGGATCTACTGATTGGATTGGGCTGAAATTTTGTAGGCACAACAAGGACTTAATGTGATACAACTTTCATGTTTTGGGCAAACTCTGAATCCGCACGTAACATCAAGAAAAATGGAGCCAAAGTTCAGATACTGAACTGTCCTGGTTTCCAGTTTTGCCGGTTTTGCACTCCGCAACCGCACAATCCGTTTCTATGGTTCTTATGCAAGTTTTCTAACCAAATTCATACCAAATAAACACACATATACCAGCTTCTACATGGCCTACTAATGGTCTGAAATTTCCCTCTAAGACATCAAAAATTCTCAAACACTAACCATAATCCCTAACCTCACTTCAATTGCACCAAAGACTTATTCTAACAACTTATTAACCAAACCCTATCCAAGTTAATCCTTAACCAAGCTTATACTCCTTGCTTTAGCCTAGGGTTTCTTAACCCAAATCAGTTTTTACCATTCACTCACCAAACAAATGAAGCAAATCATCAAACACAACCACTATAAGTTCAATAACACAAGATTAGAGCTAACTAAAATGTTTAGCATGAAAGCCTAATTCTTTCTTATCTTGACCGAAATTCCAGCAGCAATAAGTCACTAAAATTAACCATTAAACTACTCAATAATCACTACATAAACCACACAAGTTCATAATCATAACAAAACATCACTTTCGTGGCTTCAAAGCTTAATCACTACTCTTTAACTTCCAAGAGAGAGATATATACCTTCAAGCAAGCTTTGTTGATGATCAACCCACAACAATCAAGTAGCAAAGATGTTGTCTTAAACTCCAAGACCAAGATGGAAGCTAGAAGAAATTGAACTTGGAAGAACTTTCCCTTTCTCTCTTGCTCTCTCTCTCTCGGCCTCTCACTCTCTCTTTCTCTTTAGTTTATTTTGTTTTGTTTCTAATGATTATCTTGCATAAGAAGATGATACATATAAGTCAAAGCCATGGAGGATATTTTCCATCCTAACCAATCACATAAAAGTTCCTCAATTGCCCTTTTAACCCCTTGCACTCCAACTTTACATTAAATCAACTCTAGCCCTTAAACATTTATTTTCTCTTTCTTACTCCTTTTCCCCTCAAACATTTATAATCTTTCAATTAACTCCATAGGTTACTAACTTAATCTAATCCAAAACACTTGACCACACTTAATTACTTCACTAATCACCCTCCTATATTAATCACCTATACTTAAACATACTTTATCCCACATAAAAGCAATTAAACAATAACCTTTTTGTCAAGGGCAAAATTAGGGTTTAAACCTAACTTAAAACTTCTAATAAATCATAACACTAGAGGTTTTACTCATTTAGGGTTTCTAACCTTCTTAAACTTATTTAACCTATATAAAATGGATCAAATCCTATACTTACCCACACTAAAACACACAACAAGCTTAACTAACTTTAACCACTACTCGAACTTATGATTAATACAACACCTAGGGTTTCAATCCTAACCCCAACTCAGGGTTTTCTAATTAGTCCCAAAACCTAATGTTACCGCACAAATAATGAATATAACCTAATATCAAACTTAAGAACTGACCGGGGTCTCACAACCTCCCCCACTTAGAATAATTTCGTCCTCGAAATTAACCGGAGTCCATTTGGGTTCAAAAGTCTATAAATCCAAACATAACGTGTGCTTAGTATTCAAACTAGAAACAAAATAAGGAACACAAAGCAAATGCACAAAAGACACGCAAAGAATAAGTGTAAAAGATTATACTCAAATATATACATTTATTTACAAAGCCACACCAAAAGATATACAAGTTATCCGACATCCGGTCGGTACAAAACCCTTTAAATACATGAGCATTCGGGCTCAAAAATGTAGTCAACCACCAAATAACAAAAGAAACCAGACATACTGGTTATAACAAAACAAACATGTCAGATAGTCAAAAGAAAATCCCAACAACGGCCCTACGCGCCTCCCCTAGGGCCCCCATCCCCAACAGAACCTAAAGTATCTACCTCGCCTATCAACTCGGGGCCGGTAGCTCGTGGTGGTGCCTCCGCGGCCATATCTAGTAGGACCTCACAGTCCAACATAATACTCCGGGCCCTCTCCCTAAGCTGCCTCCTCATAGCTAAGAGGTGCTGGTCTGTGTCTCGGAGACTCCGCTCCAAGTCCCTAATGCGCAACGCCTGCCCGTGGCCAACCTCTCTAACCTCCTCTAGCTGTCTAGTCAAACGATCACAAGCCACCCCCAAGCTGCGTCGCTCGTCGTCCACTGCCAGGACGACCTCGTCAGGGTAGCCATACGTATAGCAACACTGACAGGGTCGGCGTAACACCTGACCAAACGGGGAATACGAAGTGTAGGGCTCCCCAGGACTCTTCCGATATCGGATCACCCGTCTACGCATCACCCGGTTCTCCAGGCCCCTCACACTCGGAGGTCTCGGTCCCGGTCCCACGCCACTAGGTCCAGCACCCCTAGAACTGCCCGGATCCATACCTACAAAACATTGAATTGTCAGTTCACCGGTATTTCAGCTTAAAATATACCATTCATCTTAAAGAGAATCACGTATTCCTAATGCCTATCACGTATGTCCCACAATTGCCCAAATCCTCTAACCTAGGCGCTCTGATACCACCTGTGACGCCCCCGCTTCTCCCAAGAGCAAATCCCAGGGTATCGGCGGGACGCCTGCCTAGCTCGCGCCAGAACTCAAAATTTCAAAACAACAAAAACTAGATAAACCAAAAACGTACTATTCATAATATATACAATCCCAAAAAAGTTCTATTTATATCCCCAAAAGTAGCTATTCAGACCAAAACGTTACACTATGATAACAACCAGCAGAAAGTTGACCCTAAGGAGGGTCCTTATACAAACCACTAAAACAAAAAGGAACATCTTAATTGTCCAACTATTACAAACTAAACCTAACTATACTAGTGGCAGTGCCAAAAGTTCCCCGCGTCGGCCCCTGCTAAGGAAAACAAAAGGAAAGGGGTAAGCTATATGTTTAGTAAGCAAACGGGGTAAAATCGTAAATTTCACATTTAGATAAACAACTATTTCACAAAAGTGTTCAGTCAAGTGCAAAAGTAACAATACAAATGAAGGATACAGGTTGGCTCCAAAGCCAAGTCGTTTGCCATGCGTGACCTCCTGCCGACACTCCGTCGACCACTAATAAGGTCCGTAGAACTCCACTTGTACACCCACCTAACACCTCATCACTCTCACTGGCCAGTCACCTGACAAACTTGCTCGAGCGAACGAAATTGAGCTCGATTCACAACTTGAACCTACAAACTTGGTTCACATTCTCGGTGAACCGGATTCACAAACTTGGTGACCTCGGACTAGATTGGACTGGCTTCGACCAAGCCCCGGCTGGCTCGAATAGTCCATCTAGGTCAGAAGATCGACCCCAACTCACAAACGCCACCCCGAGCTACAAGCTCAAGGGGTTCAAACCCAAAATAATTCATTTAAACTTGTCATGTATAAATATGCATGTAAATTAGGGTTTAGGTCGAGTGCGATAAAGTACACCCTCGCCTAGGTACCCTTTCATTCACCTCAAAACAGATAAGCAAGTTATATACAAAACGGCCCGAATACTTACTCAAAGAACCAAGATAGCAAAAGTACGAAAATAGCGTCACGAAGGATAGCTAGTTGTAGGCCCCACCGGCTCCGCCTAGCTCACCACCGTCTGAAATAAAAGATTACATCACATAATATCACAAACGGCTACTAACATGCCTAAAACAATCAAAAAGGCAAAATTGGCACGTGCAAGTGCAGAAACGGCAAACGAAAACATAAACGGCCGGCAACGAAAACGGCAGATTTGGCACCTAGAACCGTTTTGACCAAATTCTAGGCTACGATTATCAGATCGAAGTGCATGAGGTACCGTTGCGAAGCTAAGAAGAAGGGCTACAACTTTCATAAAGGCACCTCAAGCCAGATCTCAATGGAACTAGGACAAAATTGTGCAAAACAGTTCCAGCCATTTCATTTCGGGTTACCAAACAGGCCCTGTTTGAAAGACCATAACTCACGACTCAGAAATCGGAATCAAGAAATTCCAGAGGCGTTAGAAAGCTTATTTATAAGGCTATAACTTTTGCGTTTTGATCAAAAGTTGAATCAATATGGAGAATAGGGAAAAAGGGGTTCAAAGTTCTTGTCAGAACTGTCCAAATTCAAAGGCAGTTCTGACAACCGATCTTGTTTTGGTCATAACTGAAGCTACGGAACTCGGATTTGGATGTACTTTATACCATTTCGAAGCTAAGACCAAGGTCTACATTTCTTATGAAGATATCAACACCCAGTTCGCACGTTATCGAAGTGAACTAAACACGGTCAGAGGCAAAATCCAGAAACGTAACAAAATCCTGGGTTTAGAACAGAAGTGAAGGTTTTGGCCATAACTCAGGATCTACTGATTGGATTGGGCTGAAATTTTGTAGGCACAACAAGGACTTAATGTGATACAACTTTCATGTTTTGGGCAAACTCTGAATCCGCACGTAACATCAAGAAAAATGGAGCCAAAGTTCAGATACTGAACTGTCCTGGTTTCCAGTTTTGCCGGTTTTGCACTCCGCAACCGCACAATCCGTTTCTATGGTTCTTATGCAAGTTTTCTAACCAAATTCATACCAAATAAACACACATATACCAGCTTCTACATGGCCTACTAATGGTCTGAAATTTCCCTCTAAGACATCAAAAATTCTCAAACACTAACCATAATCCCTAACCTCACTTCAATTGCACCAAAGACTTATTCTAACAACTTATTAACCAAACCCTATCCAAGTTAATCCTTAACCAAGCTTATACTCCTTGCTTTAGCCTAGGGTTTCTTAACCCAAATCAGTTTTTACCATTCACTCACCAAACAAATGAAGCAAATCATCAAACACAACCACTATAAGTTCAATAACACAAGATTAGAGCTAACTAAAATGTTTAGCATGAAAGCCTAATTCTTTCTTATCTTGACCGAAATTCCAGCAGCAATAAGTCACTAAAATTAACCATTAAACTACTCAATAATCACTACATAAACCACACAAGTTCATAATCATAACAAAACATCACTTTCGTGGCTTCAAAGCTTAATCACTACTCTTTAACTTCCAAGAGAGAGATATATACCTTCAAGCAAGCTTTGTTGATGATCAACCCACAACAATCAAGTAGCAAAGATGTTGTCTTAAACTCCAAGACCAAGATGGAAGCTAGAAGAAATTGAACTTGGAAGAACTTTCCCTTTCTCTCTTGCTCTCTCTCTCTCGGCCTCTCACTCTCTCTTTCTCTTTAGTTTATTTTGTTTTGTTTCTAATGATTATCTTGCATAAGAAGATGATACATATAAGTCAAAGCCATGGAGGATATTTTCCATCCTAACCAATCACATAAAAGTTCCTCAATTGCCCTTTTAACCCCTTGCACTCCAACTTTACATTAAATCAACTCTAGCCCTTAAACATTTATTTTCTCTTTCTTACTCCTTTTCCCCTCAAACATTTATAATCTTTCAATTAACTCCATAGGTTACTAACTTAATCTAATCCAAAACACTTGACCACACTTAATTACTTCACTAATCACCCTCCTATATTAATCACCTATACTTAAACATACTTTATCCCACATAAAAGCAATTAAACAATAACCTTTTTGTCAAGGGCAAAATTAGGGTTTAAACCTAACTTAAAACTTCTAATAAATCATAACACTAGAGGTTTTACTCATTTAGGGTTTCTAACCTTCTTAAACTTATTTAACCTATATAAAATGGATCAAATCCTATACTTACCCACACTAAAACACACAACAAGCTTAACTAACTTTAACCACTACTCGAACTTATGATTAATACAACACCTAGGGTTTCAATCCTAACCCCAACTCAGGGTTTTCTAATTAGTCCCAAAACCTAATGTTACCGCACAAATAATGAATATAACCTAATATCAAACTTAAGAACTGACCGGGGTCTCACAACCTCCCCCACTTAGAATAATTTCGTCCTCGAAATTAACCGGAGTCCATTTGGGTTCAAAAGTCTATAAATCCAAACATAACGTGTGCTTAGTATTCAAACTAGAAACAAAATAAGGAACACAAAGCAAATGCACAAAAGACACGCAAAGAATAAGTGTAAAAGATTATACTCAAATATATACATTTATTTACAAAGCCACACCAAAAGATATACAAGTTATCCGACATCCGGTCGGTACAAAACCCTTTAAATACATGAGCATTCGGGCTCAAAAATGTAGTCAACCACCAAATAACAAAAGAAACCAGACATACTGGTTATAACAAAACAAACATGTCAGATAGTCAAAAGAAAATCCCAACAACGGCCCTACGCGCCTCCCCTAGGGCCCCCATCCCCAACAGAACCTAAAGTATCTACCTCGCCTATCAACTCGGGGCCGGTAGCTCGTGGTGGTGCCTCCGCGGCCATATCTAGTAGGACCTCACAGTCCAACATAATACTCCGGGCCCTCTCCCTAAGCTGCCTCCTCATAGCTAAGAGGTGCTGGTCTGTGTCTCGGAGACTCCGCTCCAAGTCCCTAATGCGCAACGCCTGCCCGTGGCCAACCTCTCTAACCTCCTCTAGCTGTCTAGTCAAACGATCACAAGCCACCCCCAAGCTGCGTCGCTCGTCGTCCACTGCCAGGACGACCTCGTCAGGGTAGCCATACGTATAGCAACACTGACAGGGTCGGCGTAACACCTGACCAAACGGGGAATACGAAGTGTAGGGCTCCCCAGGACTCTTCCGATATCGGATCACCCGTCTACGCATCACCCGGTTCTCCAGGCCCCTCACACTCGGAGGTCTCGGTCCCGGTCCCACGCCACTAGGTCCAGCACCCCTAGAACTGCCCGGATCCATACCTACAAAACATTGAATTGTCAGTTCACCGGTATTTCAGCTTAAAATATACCATTCATCTTAAAGAGAATCACGTATTCCTAATGCCTATCACGTATGTCCCACAATTGCCCAAATCCTCTAACCTAGGCGCTCTGATACCACCTGTGACGCCCCCGCTTCTCCCAAGAGCAAATCCCAGGGTATCGGCGGGACGCCTGCCTAGCTCGCGCCAGAACTCAAAATTTCAAAACAACAAAAACTAGATAAACCAAAAACGTACTATTCATAATATATACAATCCCAAAAAAGTTCTATTTATATCCCCAAAAGTAGCTATTCAGACCAAAACGTTACACTATGATAACAACCAGCAGAAAGTTGACCCTAAGGAGGGTCCTTATACAAACCACTAAAACAAAAAGGAACATCTTAATTGTCCAACTATTACAAACTAAACCTAACTATACTAGTGGCAGTGCCAAAAGTTCCCCGCGTCGGCCCCTGCTAAGGAAAACAAAAGGAAAGGGGTAAGCTATATGTTTAGTAAGCAAACGGGGTAAAATCGTAAATTTCACATTTAGATAAACAACTATTTCACAAAAGTGTTCAGTCAAGTGCAAAAGTAACAATACAAATGAAGGATACAGGTTGGCTCCAAAGCCAAGTCGTTTGCCATGCGTGACCTCCTGCCGACACTCCGTCGACCACTAATAAGGTCCGTAGAACTCCACTTGTACACCCACCTAACACCTCATCACTCTCACTGGCCAGTCACCTGACAAACTTGCTCGAGCGAACGAAATTGAGCTCGATTCACAACTTGAACCTACAAACTTGGTTCACATTCTCGGTGAACCGGATTCACAAACTTGGTGACCTCGGACTAGATTGGACTGGCTTCGACCAAGCCCCGGCTGGCTCGAATAGTCCATCTAGGTCAGAAGATCGACCCCAACTCACAAACGCCACCCCGAGCTACAAGCTCAAGGGGTTCAAACCCAAAATAATTCATTTAAACTTGTCATGTATAAATATGCATGTAAATTAGGGTTTAGGTCGAGTGCGATAAAGTACACCCTCGCCTAGGTACCCTTTCATTCACCTCAAAACAGATAAGCAAGTTATATACAAAACGGCCCGAATACTTACTCAAAGAACCAAGATAGCAAAAGTACGAAAATAGCGTCACGAAGGATAGCTAGTTGTAGGCCCCACCGGCTCCGCCTAGCTCACCACCGTCTGAAATAAAAGATTACATCACATAATATCACAAACGGCTACTAACATGCCTAAAACAATCAAAAAGGCAAAATTGGCACGTGCAAGTGCAGAAACGGCAAACGAAAACATAAACGGCCGGCAACGAAAACGGCAGATTTGGCACCTAGAACCGTTTTGACCAAATTCTAGGCTACGATTATCAGATCGAAGTGCATGAGGTACCGTTGCGAAGCTAAGAAGAAGGGCTACAACTTTCATAAAGGCACCTCAAGCCAGATCTCAATGGAACTAGGACAAAATTGTGCAAAACAGTTCCAGCCATTTCATTTCGGGTTACCAAACAGGCCCTGTTTGAAAGACCATAACTCACGACTCAGAAATCGGAATCAAGAAATTCCAGAGGCGTTAGAAAGCTTATTTATAAGGCTATAACTTTTGCGTTTTGATCAAAAGTTGAATCAATATGGAGAATAGGGAAAAAGGGGTTCAAAGTTCTTGTCAGAACTGTCCAAATTCAAAGGCAGTTCTGACAACCGATCTTGTTTTGGTCATAACTGAAGCTACGGAACTCGGATTTGGATGTACTTTATACCATTTCGAAGCTAAGACCAAGGTCTACATTTCTTATGAAGATATCAACACCCAGTTCGCACGTTATCGAAGTGAACTAAACACGGTCAGAGGCAAAATCCAGAAACGTAACAAAATCCTGGGTTTAGAACAGAAGTGAAGGTTTTGGCCATAACTCAGGATCTACTGATTGGATTGGGCTGAAATTTTGTAGGCACAACAAGGACTTAATGTGATACAACTTTCATGTTTTGGGCAAACTCTGAATCCGCACGTAACATCAAGAAAAATGGAGCCAAAGTTCAGATACTGAACTGTCCTGGTTTCCAGTTTTGCCGGTTTTGCACTCCGCAACCGCACAATCCGTTTCTATGGTTCTTATGCAAGTTTTCTAACCAAATTCATACCAAATAAACACACATATACCAGCTTCTACATGGCCTACTAATGGTCTGAAATTTCCCTCTAAGACATCAAAAATTCTCAAACACTAACCATAATCCCTAACCTCACTTCAATTGCACCAAAGACTTATTCTAACAACTTATTAACCAAACCCTATCCAAGTTAATCCTTAACCAAGCTTATACTCCTTGCTTTAGCCTAGGGTTTCTTAACCCAAATCAGTTTTTACCATTCACTCACCAAACAAATGAAGCAAATCATCAAACACAACCACTATAAGTTCAATAACACAAGATTAGAGCTAACTAAAATGTTTAGCATGAAAGCCTAATTCTTTCTTATCTTGACCGAAATTCCAGCAGCAATAAGTCACTAAAATTAACCATTAAACTACTCAATAATCACTACATAAACCACACAAGTTCATAATCATAACAAAACATCACTTTCGTGGCTTCAAAGCTTAATCACTACTCTTTAACTTCCAAGAGAGAGATATATACCTTCAAGCAAGCTTTGTTGATGATCAACCCACAACAATCAAGTAGCAAAGATGTTGTCTTAAACTCCAAGACCAAGATGGAAGCTAGAAGAAATTGAACTTGGAAGAACTTTCCCTTTCTCTCTTGCTCTCTCTCTCTCGGCCTCTCACTCTCTCTTTCTCTTTAGTTTATTTTGTTTTGTTTCTAATGATTATCTTGCATAAGAAGATGATACATATAAGTCAAAGCCATGGAGGATATTTTCCATCCTAACCAATCACATAAAAGTTCCTCAATTGCCCTTTTAACCCCTTGCACTCCAACTTTACATTAAATCAACTCTAGCCCTTAAACATTTATTTTCTCTTTCTTACTCCTTTTCCCCTCAAACATTTATAATCTTTCAATTAACTCCATAGGTTACTAACTTAATCTAATCCAAAACACTTGACCACACTTAATTACTTCACTAATCACCCTCCTATATTAATCACCTATACTTAAACATACTTTATCCCACATAAAAGCAATTAAACAATAACCTTTTTGTCAAGGGCAAAATTAGGGTTTAAACCTAACTTAAAACTTCTAATAAATCATAACACTAGAGGTTTTACTCATTTAGGGTTTCTAACCTTCTTAAACTTATTTAACCTATATAAAATGGATCAAATCCTATACTTACCCACACTAAAACACACAACAAGCTTAACTAACTTTAACCACTACTCGAACTTATGATTAATACAACACCTAGGGTTTCAATCCTAACCCCAACTCAGGGTTTTCTAATTAGTCCCAAAACCTAATGTTACCGCACAAATAATGAATATAACCTAATATCAAACTTAAGAACTGACCGGGGTCTCACAACCTCCCCCACTTAGAATAATTTCGTCCTCGAAATTAACCGGAGTCCATTTGGGTTCAAAAGTCTATAAATCCAAACATAACGTGTGCTTAGTATTCAAACTAGAAACAAAATAAGGAACACAAAGCAAATGCACAAAAGACACGCAAAGAATAAGTGTAAAAGATTATACTCAAATATATACATTTATTTACAAAGCCACACCAAAAGATATACAAGTTATCCGACATCCGGTCGGTACAAAACCCTTTAAATACATGAGCATTCGGGCTCAAAAATGTAGTCAACCACCAAATAACAAAAGAAACCAGACATACTGGTTATAACAAAACAAACATGTCAGATAGTCAAAAGAAAATCCCAACAACGGCCCTACGCGCCTCCCCTAGGGCCCCCATCCCCAACAGAACCTAAAGTATCTACCTCGCCTATCAACTCGGGGCCGGTAGCTCGTGGTGGTGCCTCCGCGGCCATATCTAGTAGGACCTCACAGTCCAACATAATACTCCGGGCCCTCTCCCTAAGCTGCCTCCTCATAGCTAAGAGGTGCTGGTCTGTGTCTCGGAGACTCCGCTCCAAGTCCCTAATGCGCAACGCCTGCCCGTGGCCAACCTCTCTAACCTCCTCTAGCTGTCTAGTCAAACGATCACAAGCCACCCCCAAGCTGCGTCGCTCGTCGTCCACTGCCAGGACGACCTCGTCAGGGTAGCCATACGTATAGCAACACTGACAGGGTCGGCGTAACACCTGACCAAACGGGGAATACGAAGTGTAGGGCTCCCCAGGACTCTTCCGATATCGGATCACCCGTCTACGCATCACCCGGTTCTCCAGGCCCCTCACACTCGGAGGTCTCGGTCCCGGTCCCACGCCACTAGGTCCAGCACCCCTAGAACTGCCCGGATCCATACCTACAAAACATTGAATTGTCAGTTCACCGGTATTTCAGCTTAAAATATACCATTCATCTTAAAGAGAATCACGTATTCCTAATGCCTATCACGTATGTCCCACAATTGCCCAAATCCTCTAACCTAGGCGCTCTGATACCACCTGTGACGCCCCCGCTTCTCCCAAGAGCAAATCCCAGGGTATCGGCGGGACGCCTGCCTAGCTCGCGCCAGAACTCAAAATTTCAAAACAACAAAAACTAGATAAACCAAAAACGTACTATTCATAATATATACAATCCCAAAAAAGTTCTATTTATATCCCCAAAAGTAGCTATTCAGACCAAAACGTTACACTATGATAACAACCAGCAGAAAGTTGACCCTAAGGAGGGTCCTTATACAAACCACTAAAACAAAAAGGAACATCTTAATTGTCCAACTATTACAAACTAAACCTAACTATACTAGTGGCAGTGCCAAAAGTTCCCCGCGTCGGCCCCTGCTAAGGAAAACAAAAGGAAAGGGGTAAGCTATATGTTTAGTAAGCAAACGGGGTAAAATCGTAAATTTCACATTTAGATAAACAACTATTTCACAAAAGTGTTCAGTCAAGTGCAAAAGTAACAATACAAATGAAGGATACAGGTTGGCTCCAAAGCCAAGTCGTTTGCCATGCGTGACCTCCTGCCGACACTCCGTCGACCACTAATAAGGTCCGTAGAACTCCACTTGTACACCCACCTAACACCTCATCACTCTCACTGGCCAGTCACCTGACAAACTTGCTCGAGCGAACGAAATTGAGCTCGATTCACAACTTGAACCTACAAACTTGGTTCACATTCTCGGTGAACCGGATTCACAAACTTGGTGACCTCGGACTAGATTGGACTGGCTTCGACCAAGCCCCGGCTGGCTCGAATAGTCCATCTAGGTCAGAAGATCGACCCCAACTCACAAACGCCACCCCGAGCTACAAGCTCAAGGGGTTCAAACCCAAAATAATTCATTTAAACTTGTCATGTATAAATATGCATGTAAATTAGGGTTTAGGTCGAGTGCGATAAAGTACACCCTCGCCTAGGTACCCTTTCATTCACCTCAAAACAGATAAGCAAGTTATATACAAAACGGCCCGAATACTTACTCAAAGAACCAAGATAGCAAAAGTACGAAAATAGCGTCACGAAGGATAGCTAGTTGTAGGCCCCACCGGCTCCGCCTAGCTCACCACCGTCTGAAATAAAAGATTACATCACATAATATCACAAACGGCTACTAACATGCCTAAAACAATCAAAAAGGCAAAATTGGCACGTGCAAGTGCAGAAACGGCAAACGAAAACATAAACGGCCGGCAACGAAAACGGCAGATTTGGCACCTAGAACCGTTTTGACCAAATTCTAGGCTACGATTATCAGATCGAAGTGCATGAGGTACCGTTGCGAAGCTAAGAAGAAGGGCTACAACTTTCATAAAGGCACCTCAAGCCAGATCTCAATGGAACTAGGACAAAATTGTGCAAAACAGTTCCAGCCATTTCATTTCGGGTTACCAAACAGGCCCTGTTTGAAAGACCATAACTCACGACTCAGAAATCGGAATCAAGAAATTCCAGAGGCGTTAGAAAGCTTATTTATAAGGCTATAACTTTTGCGTTTTGATCAAAAGTTGAATCAATATGGAGAATAGGGAAAAAGGGGTTCAAAGTTCTTGTCAGAACTGTCCAAATTCAAAGGCAGTTCTGACAACCGATCTTGTTTTGGTCATAACTGAAGCTACGGAACTCGGATTTGGATGTACTTTATACCATTTCGAAGCTAAGACCAAGGTCTACATTTCTTATGAAGATATCAACACCCAGTTCGCACGTTATCGAAGTGAACTAAACACGGTCAGAGGCAAAATCCAGAAACGTAACAAAATCCTGGGTTTAGAACAGAAGTGAAGGTTTTGGCCATAACTCAGGATCTACTGATTGGATTGGGCTGAAATTTTGTAGGCACAACAAGGACTTAATGTGATACAACTTTCATGTTTTGGGCAAACTCTGAATCCGCACGTAACATCAAGAAAAATGGAGCCAAAGTTCAGATACTGAACTGTCCTGGTTTCCAGTTTTGCCGGTTTTGCACTCCGCAACCGCACAATCCGTTTCTATGGTTCTTATGCAAGTTTTCTAACCAAATTCATACCAAATAAACACACATATACCAGCTTCTACATGGCCTACTAATGGTCTGAAATTTCCCTCTAAGACATCAAAAATTCTCAAACACTAACCATAATCCCTAACCTCACTTCAATTGCACCAAAGACTTATTCTAACAACTTATTAACCAAACCCTATCCAAGTTAATCCTTAACCAAGCTTATACTCCTTGCTTTAGCCTAGGGTTTCTTAACCCAAATCAGTTTTTACCATTCACTCACCAAACAAATGAAGCAAATCATCAAACACAACCACTATAAGTTCAATAACACAAGATTAGAGCTAACTAAAATGTTTAGCATGAAAGCCTAATTCTTTCTTATCTTGACCGAAATTCCAGCAGCAATAAGTCACTAAAATTAACCATTAAACTACTCAATAATCACTACATAAACCACACAAGTTCATAATCATAACAAAACATCACTTTCGTGGCTTCAAAGCTTAATCACTACTCTTTAACTTCCAAGAGAGAGACAAGATGGGCCGGCCCATGCTCTTACTTAAACACTAATCAATTGCTAAATAACTACTAAGGCCTAAGGCCCTATTCGGCCAACTCATTTGGAGGCCCACTTGACTCTTCATGGGCTTGGGTCATGGTGTAGATAACTCGATTAAAATCCTTCAAGCCTTCAATATCTTTGTGAACTCCATGTTGGTCTTGGACAACTCGAACCAGGGCTTGGAGTGATTCTTTGAAGAGCTTGGCTCGTGCACGTGTGACTGGGCCCAATGGAACTCGGACTGGGTTATTACTTGGGCTAAGGTCCGTGCACACATCAGTCCCCTCCACTTGAGCAGGATTTGTCCTCAAATCTGGATGGAAATGAATGACACGAACAAGGGTTGGTATCATGGCTCCAGTGGCTCCTCTTGTTCGTATCATTCCCCCCCTCTTGAAAGCAATTTGCCCACAAATTGAAGCACGAATGGTGACAAGACGAGTTACATGCCTTCGACTCAATCTTGTTATGATGGCTACAGATGGCATCCAATGCAAAGCCCATGGGCTAAGTTGGAACATAACCCTTGTCGAACCTTGAATCTCACAAACCATCTTCAATGTATGCTCAACTTGATCGTTTGTGGTCATGAGGTAAGGGTCCTCAAAGTGGTATGAAGTGCATCCCATGAATCGAACTCCGGCTCGAACACACTTGCAATGCACCAAGGCGGATTTGGTGATGTTGGAGCTTCATGTGGACTAAGAGCAAGACGAAAATCATAATGGTCATTGAGGTACTTGTTCTTTAAACGAACCCTTGGTACACAACGATCCCCAAAATGTGGAGTGTTCCCTTCGAGACGAGCTCGAATCAACTCCCCTTTTGTGTGGACTGATTTGAACACACTTGCAATGCACCAAGGCGGATTTGGTGATGTTGGAGCTTCATGTGGACTAAGAGCAAGACGAAAATCATAATGGTCATTGAGGTACTTGTTCTTTAAACGAACCCTTGGTACACAACGATCCCCAAAATGTGGAGTGTTCTCTTCGAGACGAGCTCGAATCAACTCCCCTTTTGTGTGGACTGATTTGAGTTGACATTGTTCCATGAATGGATACCAACGGGGTTTAACTCTTGGAGTGCCAACTCCATGGAGGCTTGCAAAGTCTACAATTGATTTTGGAATGAAACACACCAAGATCAACTCAACTTGCCTTTGCTTGATCTGTATAAAAGTAGAAACACTAAACAAAGCGAAGGTAAGTTCGTTAGGAAAATAATAGGCCTTCACCGGGTTGCTCAAGATCAGCCCACTTTCTCTCTTTTCTTCCTTTTTACCACCCATCTCATTGGATTTTTCCATCTCTTTTTCTAGTTCAACAGCTGACCCTTTCATCTCATTACTTTCAACTCCCTCGGGTTTTACCTCTTCAGGCACAATTCCCTCATCTAGCTTTTTCTCCATTCTATAACGCTCAAACTCACTTTTCATGCATGCTAGATCAATACAAAGTTGGTCATAAGTAAGTGATACAAGTGCAAGACGACGACTATTAAATAAGAAGGAATACTTATTAGTATGTTCGTCATATTTAATTTCTCGCCTCGACATCCATGCTTTGCCCAACAACACATGTGTCACTTGAATTGGGACTACATCACACAACACCTCATCCACATATTTGCCGATGTGAATAGGTACAAGTGTGTGCTTAGTAACCCAAACATCACCATGAGTGCTTGTCAACTTGTACGGTTGAAGATGATCAATGGTTGGAAGATTTAATTTCTCAACCATGATAGCGCTTGCAAGGTTGACTTCACAACTCCCATCAATGGCCAAGCTACAAATTTTATCTTTGACACCGCAACGAGTATAAAACCAACCAAGCAACTGAAATTTGACGAGGTTCAATTGCTCATCTACACCACGTAATGCCACTTCTTTGACTCCCTTAGGATCAGGAAGACAATGTTGTGGGCTAGCTTTTATGCGTCTTGTACTCGCCATGATGTATGAGGGAACCTGCAAAAAGTTAGCAACGAAACCGAAGATATTGCCTTTCACGCTCCCTTACGTGTATCCACTCGCACTCGTGTATATGGATGTCACTCTAATGGACTTACCAAATACCTTTACCTGTTGGGTTAGGTAGTTGAGAAAGGCCGCTCAAGTCCAATAAATGTCACCAACTTCTTCCTCAAGAGTAATCACAGAGATGTAGGAGAAAATGTTGGGAAGTGTTCCTAAAAACTAGGAGAAAATATAGGAGAAAGTGTAGGAGAGTGTTCCTAAAATCTAGGAAGAGAATATAGGAGAGTTTCCTAAAGTGGATGAGAGAATATAGGAAAGGTCCTAAAAATGGATGAGAGAATTTTAGGTGAGTTTCCTAAAAAATGGCTGAGAGAATTTAGGAAAGTTTCCAAAAAAAGGGATGAGAGAGATTAGGAAAATTTGCTAAAAATGGATGAGAGAATTTAGGAAAGTTTCCAAAAAAATGGATGAGAGAATTTAGGAAAGTTTCCTAAAAATAGATGAGAGACTTTAAGAAAGTTTCCAAAAAAAAATGGATGAGAGAGTTTAGGAAAGTTTCCTAAAAAATGGATGAGAGAATTTAGGAAAGTTTCCAAAAAAAAATGGATGAGAGAGTTTAGGAAAGTTTCCTAAAAAATGGATGAGAGAATTTAGGAAAGTTTCCAAAAAAAAATGGATGAGAGAGTTTGGGAAAGTTTCCTAAAAAGGTAGGAGAGAGAGTGTCCAAGTGAGTACAAAGAAACCCTAGCCGCAAGTAGACATCCTAGCCGCAAGTAGAAAACCCTAGCCGCAAGGATAACCCTAGCAAGATAAGGAAACCCTAGCAGCCGTCACGTTATTGTTCTTGCTGCCCAAGCGACAACCAACTAACGAGACAGATTTGGGAGCAACGTTGAAACACCAACAACCAGAATTTTTGATGCAACAAACGACTCAAACGCAAGAAACAAGTTGTGGACAGAAATTATCAACAAACTAGACACAACACAAAGGAGATAACACACCAACAGATTTTTGTGTTCGGATGAACAGTAACGGGTGAACAGTGTCGTATGAACAGTGTCGGATGAACAGTAACGGATGAACAGTGACGTTTTTTTTTTTTTTTTTTTAAAAAAAAAAACAAGGCAGCGGAGAAATAAGGAAAACTAGGACAAGACTACGGATATAACGGAAGATACCTCCACCAAAGCTCTGAAGCCAACTGATACGTTCCTCGATCAACACGTTTCGAGACACGTAGCACGTTTGCCCAAGGATCTAGCGAGGATGTCCAACGCTTGGAATTACGGGATCTAGAACCAAACGGACGACACGATTTGATACAAGACGGTAGACGACACTCCGATGAAGGTGAATACTCCAGGGGAATAGGTCGGTAGAACAATCTAGGACAAGACGCAAGACTGCTCAAAACCCTTGCCAAAGCAAGTAAAGGGGTCGAATCTCTCTCTCAAGAAGAATCGAAAATATGCAAAACTTTATTGATAAAACGTCTCCCCTAAAACCTTACAAAGCAAGCCTATTTATAGGCTAAAGTGACTGAGACCCTAAAGGGACTAGGAAAGGGAAAAGTCGGCCCATGGTCTTGGGACAAGATGGGCCGGCCCATGCTCTTACTTAAACACTAATCAATTGCTAAATAACTACTAAGGCCTAAGGCCCTATTCGGCCAACTCATTTGGAGGCCCACTTGACTCTTCATGGGCTTGGGTCATGGTGTAGATAACTCGATTAAAATCCTTCAAGCCTTCAATATGTTTGTGAACTCCATGTTGGTCTTGGACAACTCGAACCAGGGCTTGGAGTGATTCTTTGAAGAGCTTGGCTCGTGCACGTGTGACTGGGCCCAATGGAACTCGGACTGGGTTATTACTTGGGCTAAGGTCCGTGCACACATCAAGTATACTCACACTCAAGTAGGTGATGTTTCAAGCACCGTCGTTAAACGAACGTCGTGCACCACCGTCACTTCCTAGAACATGCAAACAAGTGCAATGAGACTCGATAACGAGTCATAAAACAATGCCAATCACAATCCCAATAAAGTTTTATATGCATATATAGGCATTATAGCAAACCAGAAAATTCAGCAATGCACTAACTTGTCCTTAACAAAAACACAGTTTTCGTCCTCCTTATGCGGTAATGGCACAAAATGTGCTACGCTTATCGGATGAGGGTGCAAGACCCACCATCTAGAAGCTAAAAGACAGGGCTACAACAATGTAGAAGGTCACTCAGTCCAAATCCTAGCACAACTAGGTCAAATATGCAGAATACCAAACCAGAATCGTAATTGCAGGTTCCCAAATCGTACTATACTGTAATTCGTCTATCTCAGTCTATACAGGTCCAAATGCATTGATTCCAAAGGCATATGATAGCTAAGACATGAAGATACATTTCATAAGAAGACACTAACAACAAAATCCAAACCAATTCCAGTCAAAACAGACAATTACAATCGCAGTTTGCACATTCTGATCACCCAGAACAGCAATAGTAAAAACGGCATAACTCACTCTAAACTACTCCAAATGCCCTGAAATTTTACAGGAATCTCAAACACATCAATACCTACAACTTTCATGTTTTAAGCAAAGGCCAATTCGGCCTCTATCTAGGACCAAAAATTTCGGACAGAATGTTCATCACAAAACCCTCACTTTTCAATTTTTGGTCCAAAACAGAAATTGGTTGCAATTTCCTATCATACACATCCACTAAAGTCATAACCCCTTATTTCCAACCATCATAAACATCCACAAGATCAAGATCATATGAAACCAGAAAATTCCTCAAAAAAATAACAACTTAACCAAATCACTTCAAACCAAGAAATAAACCACAATTTCTAACACAATAGCCACCATTAGGCATAAATTCAACATCATTAGGTGTAAGAGGATAGTCAATCACTACTTACCAAGTAAACAAGAGAGAGGAAGTGGTAGACCACCTTAGCTCCTCCAAAAAACTTCACTAAGCAACTCACTAGCACCTAATGGAAAGCTTTTATGGAGTAGAAACTAAGTTAGGCAAGTGGTTTGGAAGATTGAGCTATATGGAAGCTTGAAATTTGAAGCAATTCTCTTCCTTCTTGAGCTCTCAAGAGTCGGCCACCAAGGAGTGAAAAATGGTGAATTTTGAGGAAATTTTAAGATATTTAACCACTTGGTCAAAAGGTCAAAACAAAAGAATAAAAATCATAAAACACCACCAACCATCTAATGACACATGGCATCTCACTAAATGCAATTCAATCCTTTGGTCACCTCTCACATCAATCACCTCACACTCCTCTACTTATCTCTTAACACCCGATAAATTTTTCACAGTATCCGAAACTTAACCTTATTGGCCGAATTTTTCCGAACTTTCCGCACTAGTGGGTCCCACGTCCTTTCTATATCCGTAATTTTTCAAAAACTACCCAATGCTAGAAAAATCATCTAAAAACTATAATTACTCATAAAATCCACCAAGAAAATATTCCTAGGCCAGAAAATACAGAAAACAAGCAATTAAAGGGGAAAACCCTAGGAAAATTATTAGGGCAATACGGGTTCTCACAATATACCTTCAAGCAAGCTTTGTTGATGATCAACCCACAACAATCAAGTAGCAAAGATGTTGTCTTAAACTCCAAGACCAAGATGGAAGCTAGAAGAAATTGAACTTGGAAGAACTTTCCCTTTCTCTCTTGCTCTCTCTCTCTCGGCCTCTCACTCTCTCTTTCTCTTTAGTTTATTTTGTTTTGTTTCTAATGATTATCTTGCATAAGAAGATGATACATATAAGTCAAAGCCATGGAGGATATTTTCCATCCTAACCAATCACATAAAAGTTCCTCAATTGCCCTTTTAACCCCTTGCACTCCAACTTTACATTAAATCAACTCTAGCCCTTAAACGTTTATTTTCTCTTTCTTACTCCTTTTCCCCTCAAACATTTATAATCTTTCAATTAACTCCATAGGTTACTAACTTAATCTAATCCAAAACACTTGACCACACTTAATTACTTCACTAATCACCCTCCTATATTAATCACCTATACTTAAACATACTTTATCCCACATAAAAGCAATTAAACAATAACCTTTTTGCCAAGGGCAAAATTAGGGTTTAAACCTAACTTAAAACTTCTAATAAATCATAACACTAGAGGTTTTACTCATTTAGGGTTTCTAACCTTCTTAAACTTATTTAACCTATATAAAATGGATCAAATCCTATACTTACCCACACTAAAACACACACTAGCATAACTAACTTTAACCACTACTCGAACTTATGATTAATACAACACCTAGGGTTTCAATCCTAACCCCAACTCAGGGTTTTCTAATTAGTCCCAAAACCTAATGTTACCGCACAAATAATGAATATAACCTAATATCAAACTTAAGAACTGACCGGGGTCTCACAACCTCCCCCACTTAGAATAATTTCGTCCTCGAAATTAACCGGAGTCCATTTGGGTTCAAAAGTCTATAAATCCAAACATAACGTGTGCTTAGTATTCAAACTAGAAACAAAATAAGGAACACAAAGCAAATGCACAAAAGACACGCAAAGAATAAGTGTAAAAGATTATACTCAAATATATACATTTATTTACAAAGCCACACCAAAAGATATGCAAGTTATCCGACATCCGGTCGGTACAAAACCTTTTAAATACATGAGCATTCGGGCTCAAAAAATGTAGTCAACCACCAAATAACAAAAGAAACCAGACATACTGGTTATAACAAAACAAACATGTCAGATAGTCAAAAGAAAATCCCAACAACGGCCCTACGCGCCTCCCCTAGGGCCCCCATCCCCAACAGAACCTAAAGTATCTACCTCGCCTATCAACTCGGGGCCGGTAGCTCGTGGTGGTGCCTCCGCGGCCATATCTAGTAGGACCTCGCAGTCCAACATAATACTCCGGGCCCTCTCCCTAAGCTGCCTCCTCATAGCTAAGAGGTGCTGGTGTGTGTCTCGGAGACTCCGCTCCAAGTCCCTAATGCGCAACGCCTGCCCGTGGCCAACCTCTCTAACCTCCTCTAGCTGTCTAGTCAAACGATCACAAGCCACCCCCAAGCTGCGTCGCTCGTCGTCCACTGCCAGGACGACCTCGTCAGGGTAGCCATACGTATAGCAACACTGACAGGGTCGGCGTAACACCTGACCAAACGTGGAATACGAAGTGTAGGGCTCCCCAGGACTCTTCCGATATCGGATCACCCGTCTACGCATCACCCGGTTCTCCAGGCCCCTCACACTCGGAGGTCTCGGTCCCGGTCCCACGCCACTAGGTCCAGCACCCCTAGAACTGCCCGGATCCATACCTACAAAACATTGAATTGTCAGTTCACCGGTATTTCAGCTTAAAATATACCATTCATCTTAAAGAGAATCACGTATTCCTAATGCCTATCACGTATGTCCCACAATTGCCCAAATCCTATAACCTAGGCGCTCTGATACCACCTGTGACGCCCCCGCTTCTCCCAAGAGCAAATCCCAGGGTATCGGCGGGACGCCTGCCTAGCTCGCGCCAGAACTCAAAATTTCAAAACAACAAAAACTAGATAAACCAAAAACGTACTATTCATAATATATATAATCTCAAAAGAGTTCTATTTATATCCCCAAAAGTAGCTATTCAGACCAAAACGTTACACTATGATAACAACCAGCAGAAAGTGGACCCTAAGGAGGGTCCTTATACAAACCACCAAAACAAAAAGGAACATCTTAATTGTCCAACTATTACAAACTAAACCTAACTATACTAGTGGCAGTGCCAAAAGTTCCCCGCGTCGGCCCCTGCTAAAGAAAACAAAAGGAAAGGGGTAAGCTATATGTTTAGTAAGCAAACGGGGTAAAATCGTAAATTTCACATTTAGATAAACAACTATTTCACAAAAGTGTTCAGTCAAGTGCAAAAGTAACAATACAAATGAAGGATACAGGTTGGCTCCAAAGCCAAGTCGTTTGCCATGCGTGACCTCCTGCCGACACTCCGTCGACCACTAATAAGGTCCGTAGAACTCCACTTGTACACCCACCTAACACCTCATCACTCTCACTGGCCAGTCACCTGACAAACTTGCTCGAGCGAACGAAATTGAGCTCGATTCACAACTTGAACCTACAAACTTGGTTCACATTCTCGGTGAACCGGATTCACAAACTTGGTGACCTCGGACTAGATTGGACTGGCTTCGACCAAGCCCCGGCTGGCTCGAATAGTCCATCTAGGTCAGAAGATCGACCCCAACTCACAAACGCCACCCCGAGCTACAAGCTCAAGGGGTTCAAACCCAAAATAATTCATTTAAACATGTCATGTATAAATATGCATGTAAATTAGGGTTTAGGTCGAGTGCGATAAAGTACACCCTCGCCTAGGTACCCTTTCATTCACCTCAAAACACATAAGCAAGTTATATACAAAACGGCCCGAATACTTACTCAAAGAACCAAGATAGCAAAAGTACGAAAATAGCGTCACGAAGGATAGCTAGTAGTAGGCCCCACCGGCTCCGCCTAGCTCACCACCGTCTGAAATAAAAGATTACATCACATAATATCACAAACGGCTACTAACATGCCTAAAACAAGCAAAAAGGCAAAATTGGCACGTGCAAGTGCAGAAACGGCAAACGAAAACGTAAACGGCCGGCAACGAAAACGGCAGATTTGGCATCTAGAACCGTTTTGACCAAATTCTAGGCTACGATTATCAGATCGAAGTCCATGAGGTACCGTTGCGAAGCTAAGAAGAAGGGCTACAACTTTCATAAAGGCACCTCAAGCCAGATCTCAATGGAACTAGGACAAAATTGTGCAAAACTGTTCCAGCCATTTCATTTCGGGTTACCAAACAGGCCCTGTTTGAAAGACCATAACTCACGACTCAGAAATCGGAATCAAGAAATTCCAGAGGCGTTAGAAAGCTTATTTATAAGGGTATAACTTTTGCGTTTTGATTAAAAGTTGAATCAATATGGAGAATAGGGAAAAAGGGGTTCAAAGTTCCTGTCAGAACTGTCCAAATTCAAAGGCAGTTCTGACAACCGATCTTGTTTTGGTCATAACTGAAGCTACGGAACTCGGATTTGGATGTACTTGATACCATTTCGAAGCTAAGACCAAGGTCTACCTTTCTTATGAAGATATCAACACCCAGTTCGCACGTTATCGAAGTGAACTAAACACGGTCAGAGGCAAAATCCAGAAACGTAACAAAATCCTGGGTTTAGAACAGGAGTGAAGATTTTGGCCATAACTCAGGATCTACTGATCGGATTGGGCTGAAATTTTGCAGGCACAACAAGGACTTAATGTGATACAACTTTCATGTTTTGGGAAAACTCTGAATCCGCACGTAACATCAAGAAAAATGGAACCAAAGTTCAGATGCTGAACTGTCCTGGTTTCCAGTTTTGCCGGTTTTGCACTCCGCAACCGCACAATCCGTTTCTATGGTTCTTATGCAAGTTTTCTAACCAAATTCATACCAAATAAACACACATATACCAGCTTCTACATGGCCTACTAATGGTCTGAAATTTCCCTCTAAGACATCAAAAATTCTCAAACACTAACCATAATCCCTAACCTCACTTCAATTGCACCAAAGACTTATTCTAACAACTTATTAACCAAACCCTATCCAAGTTAATCCTTAACCAAGCTTATACTCCTTGCTTTAGCCTAGGGTTTCTTAACCCAAATCAGTTTTTACCATTCACTCACCAAACAAATGAAGCAAATCATCAAACACAACCACTATAAGTTCAATAACACAAGATTAGAGCTAACTAAAATGTTTAGCATGAAAGCCTAATTCTTTCTTATCTTGACCGAAATTCCAGCAGCAATAAGTCACTAAAATTAACCATTAAACTACTCAATAATCACTACATAAACCACACAAGTTCATAATCATAACAAAACATCACTTTCGTGGCTTCAAAGCTTAATCACTACTCTTTAACTTCCAAGAGAGAGATATATACCTTCAAGCAAGCTTTGTTGATGATCAACCCACAACAATCAAGTAGCAAAGATGTTGTCTTAAACTCCAAGACCAAGATGGAAGCTAGAAGAAATTGAACTTGGAAGAACTTTCCCTTTCTCTCTTGCTCTCTCTCTCTCGGCCTCTCACTCTCTCTTTCTCTTTAGTTTATTTTGTTTTGTTTCTAATGATTATCTTGCATAAGAAGATGATACATATAAGTCAAAGCCATGGAGGATATTTTCCATCCTAACCAATCACATAAAAGTTCCTCAATTGCCCTTTTAACCCCTTGCACTCCAACTTTACATTAAATCAACTCTAGCCCTTAAACGTTTATTTTCTCTTTCTTACTCCTTTTCCCCTCAAACATTTATAATCTTTCAATTAACTCCATAGGTTACTAACTTAATCTAATCCAAAACACTTGACCACACTTAATTACTTCACTAATCACCCTCCTATATTAATCACCTATACTTAAACATACTTTATCCCACATAAAAGCAATTAAACAATAACCTTTTTGTCAAGGGCAAAATTAGGGTTTAAACCTAACTTAAAACTTCTAATAAATCATAACACTAGAGGTTTTACTCATTTAGGGTTTCTAACCTTCTTAAACTTATTTAACCTATATAAAATGGATCAAATCCTATACTTACCCACACTAAAACACACACTAGCATAACTAACTTTAACCACTACTCGAACTTATGATTAATACAACACCTAGGGTTTCAATCCTAACCCCAACTCAGGGTTTTCTAATTAGTCCCAAAACCTAATGTTACCGCACAAATAATGAATATAACCTAATATCAAACTTAAGAACTGACCGGGGTCTCACAACCTCCCCCACTTAGAATAATTTTGTCCTCGAAATTAACCGGAGTCCATTTGGGTTCAAAAGTCTATAAATCCAAACATAACGTGTGCTTAGTATTCAAACTAGAAACAAAATAAGGAACACAAAGCAAATGCACAAAAGACACGCAAAGAATAAGTGTAAAAGATTATACTCAAATATATACATTTATTTACAAAGCCACACCAAAAGATATACAAGTTATCCGACATCCGGTCGGTACAAAACCCTTTAAATACATGAGCATTCGGGCTCAAAAATGTAGTCAACCACCAAATAACAAAAGAAACCAGACATACTGGTTATAACAAAACAAACATGTCAGATAGTCAAAAGAAAATCCCAACAACGGCCCTACGCGCCTCCCCTAGGGCCCCCATCCCCAACAGAACCTAAAGTATCTACCTCGCCTATCAACTCGGGGCCGGTAGCTCGTGGTGGTGCCTCCGCGGCCATATCTAGTAGGACCTCGCAGTCCAACATAATACTCCGGGCCCTCTCCCTAAGCTGCCTCCTCATAGCTAAGAGGTGCTGGTGTGTGTCTCGGAGACTCCGCTCCAAGTCCCTAATGCGCAACGCCTGCCCGTGGCCAACCTCTCTAACCTCCTCTAGCTGTCTAGTCAAACGATCACAAGCCACCCCCAAGCTGCGTCGCTCGTCGTCCACTGCCAGGACGACCTCGTCAGGGTAGCCATACGTATAGCAACACTGACAGGGTCGGCGTAACACCTGACCAAACGAGGAATACGAAGCGTAGGGCTCCCCAGGACTCTTCCGATACCGGATCACCCGTCTACGCATCACCCGGTTCTCCAGGCCCCTCACACTCGGAGGTCTCGGTCCCGGTCCCACGCCACTAGGTCCAGCACCCCTAGAACTGCCCGGATCCATACCTACAAAACATTGAATTGTCAGTTCACCGGTATTTCAGCTTAAAATATACCATTCATCTTAAAGAGAATCACGTATTCCTAATGCCTATCACGTATGTCCCACAATTGCCCAAATCCTCTAACCTAGGCGCTCTGATACCACCTGTGATGCCCCCGCTTCTCCCAAGAGCAAATCCCAGGGTATCGGCGGGACGCCTGCCTAGCTCGCGCCAGAACTCAAAATTTCAAAACAACAAAAACTAGATAAACCAAAAACGTACTATTCATAATATATACAATCCCAAAAGAGTTCTATTTATATCCCCAAAAGTAGCTATTCAGACCAAAACGTTACACTATGATAACAACCAGCAGAAAGTGGACCCTAAGGAGGGTCCTTATACAAACCACCAAAACAAAAAGGAACATCTTAATTGTCCAACTATTACAAACTAAACCTAACTATACTAGTGGCAGTGCCAAAAGTTCCCCGCGTCGGCCCCTGCTAAGGAAAACAAAAGGAAAGGGGTAAGCTATATGTTTAGTAAGCAAACGGGGTAAAATCGTAAATTTCACATTTAGATAAACAACTATTTCACAAAAGTGTTCAGTCAAGTGCAAAAGTAACAATACAAATGAAGGATACAGGTTGGCTCCAAAGCCAAGTCGTTTGCCATGCGTGACCTCCTGCCGACACTCCGTCGACCACTAATAAGGTCCGTAGAACTCCACTTGTACACCCACCTAACACCTCATCACTCTCACTGGCCAGTCACCTGACAAACTTGCTCGAGCGAACGAAATTGAGCTCGATTCACAACTTGAACCTACAAACTTGGTTCACATTCTCGGTGAACCGGATTCACAAACTTGGTGACCTCGGACTAGATTGGACTGGCTTCGACCAAGCCCCGGCTGGCTCGAATAGTCCATCTAGGTCAGAAGATCGACCCCAACTCACAAACGCCACCCCGAGCTACAAGCTCAAGGGGTTCAAACCCAAAATAATTCATTTAAACATGTCATGTATAAATATGCATGTAAATTAGGGTTTAGGTCGAGTGCGATAAAGTACACCCTCGCCTAGGTACCCTTTCATTCACCTCAAAACACATAAGCAAGTTATATACAAAACGGCCCGAATACTTACTCAAAGAACCAAGATAGCAAAAGTACGAAAATAGCGTCACGAAGGATAGCTAGTAGTAGGCCCCACCGGCTCCGCCTAGCTCACCACCGTCTGAAATAAAAGATTACATCACATAATATCACAAACGGCTACTAACATGCCTAAAACAAGCAAAAAGGCAAAATTGGCACGTGCAAGTGCAGAAACGGCAAACGAAAACGTAAACGGCCGGCAACGAAAACGGCAGATTTGGCACCTAGAACCGTTTTGACCAAATTCTAGGCTACGATTATCAGATCGAAGTCCATGAGGTACCGTTGCGAAGCTAAGAAGAAGGGCTACAACTTTCATAAAGGCACCTCAAGCCAGATCTCAATGGAACTAGGACAAAATTGTGCAAAACAGTTCCAGCCATTTCATTTCGGGTTACCAAACAGGCCCTGTTTGAAAGACCATAACTCACGACTCAGAAATCGGAATCAAGAAATTCCAGAGGCGTTAGAAAGCTTATTTATAAGGGTATAACTTTTGCGTTTTGATTAAAAGTTGAATCAATATGGAGAATAGGGAAAAAGGGGTTCAAAGTTCCTGTCAGAACTGTCCAAATTCAAAGGCAGTTCTGACAACCGATCTTGTTTTGGTCATAACTGAAGCTACGGAACTCGGATTTGGATGTACTTTATACCATTTCGAAGCTAAGACCAAGGTCTACCTTTCTTATGAAGATATCAACACCCAGTTCGCACGTTATCGAAGTGAACTAAACACGGTCAGAGGCAAAATCCAGAAACGTAACAAAATCCTGGGTTTAGAACAGGAGTGAAGATTTTGGCCATAACTCAGGATCTACTGATCGGATTGGGCTGAAATTTTGCAGGCACAACAAGGACTTAATGTGATACAACTTTCATGTTTTGGGAAAACTCTGAATCCGCACGTAACATCAAGAAAAATGGAACCAAAGTTCAGATGCTGAACTGTCCTGGTTTCCAGTTTTGCCGGTTTTGCACTCCGCAACCGCACAATCCGTTTCTATGGTTCTTATGCAAGTTTTCTAACCAAATTCATACCAAATAAACACACATATACCAGCTTCTACATGGCCTACTAATGGTCTGAAATTTCCCTCTAAGACATCAAAAATTCTCAAACACTAACCATAATCCCTAACCTCACTTCAATTGCACCAAAGACTTATTCTAACAACTTATTAACCAAACCCTATCCAAGTTAATCCTTAACCAAGCTTATACTCCTTGCTTTAGCCTAGGGTTTCTTAACCCAAATCAGTTTTTACCATTCACTCACCAAACAAATGAAGCAAATCATCAAACACAACCACTATAAGTTCAATAACACAAGATTAGAGCTAACTAAAATGTTTAGCATGAAAGCCTAATTCTTTCTTATCTTGACCGAAATTCCAGCAGCAATAAGTCACTAAAATTAACCATTAAACTACTCAATAATCACTACATAAACCACACAAGTTCATAATCATAACAAAACATCACTTTCGTGGCTTCAAAGCTTAATCACTACTCTTTAACTTCCAAGAGAGAGATATATACCTTCAAGCAAGCTTTGTTGATGATCAACCCACAACAATCAAGTAGCAAAGATGTTGTCTTAAACTCCAAGACCAAGATGGAAGCTAGAAGAAATTGAACTTGGAAGAACTTTCCCTTTCTCTCTTGCTCTCTCTCTCTCGGCCTCTCACTCTCTCTTTCTCTTTAGTTTATTTTGTTTTGTTTCTAATGATTATCTTGCATAAGAAGATGATACATATAAGTCAAAGCCATGGAGGATATTTTCCATCCTAACCAATCACATAAAAGTTCCTCAATTGCCCTTTTAACCCCTTGCACTCCAACTTTACATTAAATCAACTCTAGCCCTTAAACGTTTATTTTCTCTTTCTTACTCCTTTTCCCCTCAAACATTTATAATCTTTCAATTAACTCCATAGGTTACTAACTTAATCTAATCCAAAACACTTGACCACACTTAATTACTTCACTAATCACCCTCCTATATTAATCACCTATACTTAAACATACTTTATCCCACATAAAAGCAATTAAACAATAACCTTTTTGTCAAGGGCAAAATTAGGGTTTAAACCTAACTTAAAACTTCTAATAAATCATAACACTAGAGGTTTTACTCATTTAGGGTTTCTAACCTTCTTAAACTTATTTAACCTATATAAAATGGATCAAATCCTATACTTACCCACACTAAAACACACACTAGCATAACTAACTTTAACCACTACTCGAACTTATGATTAATACAACACCTAGGGTTTCAATCCTAACCCCAACTCAGGGTTTTCTAATTAGTCCCAAAACCTAATGTTACCGCACAAATAATGAATATAACCTAATATCAAACTTAAGAACTGACCGGGGTCTCACAACCTCCCCCACTTAGAATAATTTCGTCCTCGAAATTAACCGGAGTCCATTTGGGTTCAAAAGTCTATAAATCCAAACATAACGTGTGCTTAGTATTCAAACTAGAAACAAAATAAGGAACACAAAGCAAATGCACAAAAGACACGCAAAGAATAAGTGTAAAAGATTATACTCAAATATATACATTTATTTACAAAGCCACACCAAAAGATATACAAGTTATCCGACATCCGGTCGGTACAAAACCCTTTAAATACATGAGCATTCGGGCTCAAAAATGTAGTCAACCACCAAATAACAAAAGAAACCAGACATACTGGTTATAACAAAACAAACATGTCAGATAGTCAAAAGAAAATCCCAACAACGGCCCTACGCGCCTCCCCTAGGGCCCCCATCCCCAACAGAACCTAAAGTATCTACCTCGCCTATCAACTCGGGGCCGGTAGCTCGTGGTGGTGCCTCCGCGGCCATATCTAGTAGGACCTCGCAGTCCAACATAATACTCCGGGCCCTCTCCCTAAGCTGCCTCCTCATAGCTAAGAGGTGCTGGTGTGTGTCTCGGAGACTCCGCTCCAAGTCCCTAATGCGCAACGCCTGCCCGTGGCCAACCTCTCTAACCTCCTCTAGCTGTCTAGTCAAACGATCACAAGCCACCCCCAAGCTGCGTCGCTCGTCGTCCACTGCCAGGACGACCTCGTCAGGGTAGCCATACGTATAGCAACACTGACAGGGTCGGCGTAACACCTGACCAAACGGGGAATACGAAGTGTAGGGCTCCCCAGGACTCTTCCGATACCGGATCACCCGTCTACGCATCACCCGGTTCTCCAGGCCCCTCACACTCGGAGGTCTCGGTCCCGGTCCCACGCCACTAGGTCCAGCACCCCTAGAACTGCCCGGATCCATACCTACAAAACATTGAATTGTCAGTTCACCGGTATTTCAGCTTAAAATATACCATTCATCTTAAAGAGAATCACGTATTCCTAATGCCTATCACGTATGTCCCACAATTGCCCAAATCCTCTAACCTAGGCGCTCTGATACCACCTGTGACGCCCCCGCTTCTCCCAAGAGCAAATCCCAGGGTATCGGCGGGACGCCTGCCTAGCTCGCGCCAGAACTCAAAATTTCAAAACAACAAAAACTAGATAAACCAAAAACGTACTATTCATAATATATACAATCCCAAAAGAGTTCTATTTATATCCCCAAAAGTAGCTATTCAGACCAAAACGTTACACTATGATAACAACCAGCAGAAAGTGGACCCTAAGGAGGGTCCTTATACAAACCACCAAAACAAAAAGGAACATCTTAATTGTCCAACTATTACAAACTAAACCTAACTATACTAGTGGCAGTGCCAAAAGTTCCCCGCGTCGGCCCCTGCTAAGGAAAACAAAAGGAAAGGGGTAAGCTATATGTTTAGTAAGCAAACGGGGTAAAATCGTAAATTTCACATTTAGATAAACAACTATTTCACAAAAGTGTTCAGTCAAGTGCAAAAGTAACAATACAAATGAAGGATACAGGTTGGCTCCAAAGCCAAGTCGTTTGCCATGCGTGACCTCCTGCCGACACTCCGTCGACCACTAATAAGGTCCGTAGAACTCCACTTGTACACCCACCTAACACCTCATCACTCTCACTGGCCAGTCACCTGACAAACTTGCTCGAGCGAACGAAATTGAGCTCGATTCACAACTTGAACCTACAAACTTGGTTCACATTCTCGGTGAACCGGATTCACAAACTTGGTGACCTCGGACTAGATTGGACTGGCTTCGACCAAGCCCCGGCTGGCTCGAATAGTCCATCTAGGTCAGAAGATCGACCCCAACTCACAAACGCCACCCCGAGCTACAAGCTCAAGGGGTTCAAACCCAAAATAATTCATTTAAACATGTCATGTATAAATATGCATGTAAATTAGGGTTTAGGTCGAGTGCGATAAAGTACACCCTCGCCTAGGTACCCTTTCATTCACCTCAAAACACATAAGCAAGTTATATACAAAACGGCCCGAATACTTACTCAAAGAACCAAGATAGCAAAAGTACGAAAATAGCGTCACGAAGGATAGCTAGTAGTAGGCCCCACCGGCTCCGCCTAGCTCACCACCGTCTGAAATAAAAGATTACATCACATAATATCACAAACGGCTACTAACATGCCTAAAACAAGCAAAAAGGCAAAATTGGCACGTGCAAGTGCAGAAACGGCAAACGAAAACGTAAACGGCCGGCAACGAAAACGGCAGATTTGGCACCTAGAACCGTTTTGACCAAATTCTAGGCTACGATTATCAGATCGAAGTCCATGAGGTACCGTTGCGAAGCTAAGAAGAAGGGCTACAACTTTCATAAAGGCACCTCAAGCCAGATCTCAATGGAACTAGGACAAAATTGTGCAAAACAGTTCCAGCCATTTCATTTCGGGTTACCAAACAGGCCCTGTTTGAAAGACCATAACTCACGACTCAGAAATCGGAATCAAGAAATTCCAGAGGCGTTAGAAAGCTTATTTATAAGGGTATAACTTTTGCGTTTTGATTAAAAGTTGAATCAATATGGAGAATAGGGAAAAAGGGGTTCAAAGTTCCTGTCAGAACTGTCCAAATTCAAAGGCAGTTCTGACAACCGATCTTGTTTTGGTCATAACTGAAGCTACGGAACTCGGATTTGGATGTACTTTATACCATTTCGAAGCTAAGACCAAGGTCTACCTTTCTTATGAAGATATCAACACCCAGTTCGCACGTTATCGAAGTGAACTAAACACGGTCAGAGGCAAAATCCAGAAACGTAACAAAATCCTGGGTTTAGAACAGGAGTGAAGATTTTGGCCATAACTCAGGATCTACTGATCGGATTGGGCTGAAATTTTGCAGGCACAACAAGGACTTAATGTGATACAACTTTCATGTTTTGGGAAAACTCTGAATCCGCACGTAACATCAAGAAAAATGGAACCAAAGTTCAGATGCTGAACTGTCCTGGTTTCCAGTTTTGCCGGTTTTGCACTCCGCAACCGCACAATCCGTTTCTATGGTTCTTATGCAAGTTTTCTAACCAAATTCATACCAAATAAACACACATATACCAGCTTCTACATGGCCTACTAATGGTCTGAAATTTCCCTCTAAGACATCAAAAATTCTCAAACACTAACCATAATCCCTAACCTCACTTCAATTGCACCAAAGACTTATTCTAACAACTTATTAACCAAACCCTATCCAAGTTAATCCTTAACCAAGCTTATACTCCTTGCTTTAGCCTAGGGTTTCTTAACCCAAATCAGTTTTTACCATTCACTCACCAAACAAATGAAGCAAATCATCAAACACAACCACTATAAGTTCAATAACACAAGATTAGAGCTAACTAAAATGTTTAGCATGAAAGCCTAATTCTTTCTTATCTTGACCGAAATTCCAGCAGCAATAAGTCACTAAAATTAACCATTAAACTACTCAATAATCACTACATAAACCACACAAGTTCATAATCATAACAAAACATCACTTTCGTGGCTTCAAAGCTTAATCACTACTCTTTAACTTCCAAGAGAGAGATATATACCTTCAAGCAAGCTTTGTTGATGATCAACCCACAACAATCAAGTAGCAAAGATGTTGTCTTAAACTCCAAGACCAAGATGGAAGCTAGAAGAAATTGAACTTGGAAGAACTTTCCCTTTCTCTCTTGCTCTCTCTCTCTCGGCCTCTCACTCTCTCTTTCTCTTTAGTTTATTTTGTTTTGTTTCTAATGATTATCTTGCATAAGAAGATGATACATATAAGTCAAAGCCATGGAGGATATTTTCCATCCTAACCAATCACATAAAAGTTCCTCAATTGCCCTTTTAACCCCTTGCACTCCAACTTTACATTAAATCAACTCTAGCCCTTAAACGTTTATTTTCTCTTTCTTACTCCTTTTCCCCTCAAACATTTATAATCTTTCAATTAACTCCATAGGTTACTAACTTAATCTAATCCAAAACACTTGACCACACTTAATTACTTCACTAATCACCCTCCTATATTAATCACCTATACTTAAACATACTTTATCCCACATAAAAGCAATTAAACAATAACCTTTTTGTCAAGGGCAAAATTAGGGTTTAAACCTAACTTAAAACTTCTAATAAATCATAACACTAGAGGTTTTACTCATTTAGGGTTTCTAACCTTCTTAAACTTATTTAACCTATATAAAATGGATCAAATCCTATACTTACCCACACTAAAACACACACTAGCATAACTAACTTTAACCACTACTCGAACTTATGATTAATACAACACCTAGGGTTTCAATCCTAACCCCAACTCAGGGTTTTCTAATTAGTCCCAAAACCTAATGTTACCGCACAAATAATGAATATAACCTAATATCAAACTTAAGAACTGACCGGGGTCTCACAACCTCCCCCACTTAGAATAATTTCGTCCTCGAAATTAACCGGAGTCCATTTGGGTTCAAAAGTCTATAAATCCAAACATAACGTGTGCTTAGTATTCAAACTAGAAACAAAATAAGGAACACAAAGCAAATGCACAAAAGACACGCAAAGAATAAGTGTAAAAGATTATACTCAAATATATACATTTATTTACAAAGCCACACCAAAAGATATACAAGTTATCCGACATCCGGTCGGTACAAAACCCTTTAAATACATGAGCATTCGGGCTCAAAAATGTAGTCAACCACCAAATAACAAAAGAAACCAGACATACTGGTTATAACAAAACAAACATGTCAGATAGTCAAAAGAAAATCCCAACAACGGCCCTACGCGCCTCCCCTAGGGCCCCCATCCCCAACAGAACCTAAAGTATCTACCTCGCCTATCAACTCGGGGCCGGTAGCTCGTGGTGGTGCCTCCGCGGCCATATCTAGTAGGACCTCGCAGTCCAACATAATACTCCGGGCCCTCTCCCTAAGCTGCCTCCTCATAGCTAAGAGGTGCTGGTGTGTGTCTCGGAGACTCCGCTCCAAGTCCCTAATGCGCAACGCCTGCCCGTGGCCAACCTCTCTAACCTCCTCTAGCTGTCTAGTCAAACGATCACAAGCCACCCCCAAGCTGCGTCGCTCGTCGTCCACTGCCAGGACGACCTCGTCAGGGTAGCCATACGTATAGCAACACTGACAGGGTCGGCGTAACACCTGACCAAACGAGGAATACGAAGCGTAGGGCTCCCCAGGACTCTTCCGATACCGGATCACCCGTCTACGCATCACCCGGTTCTCCAGGCCCCTCACACTCGGAGGTCTCGGTCCCGGTCCCACGCCACTAGGTCCAGCACCCCTAGAACTGCCCGGATCCATACCTACAAAACATTGAATTGTCAGTTCACCGGTATTTCAGCTTAAAATATACCATTCATCTTAAAGAGAATCACGTATTCCTAATGCCTATCACGTATGTCCCACAATTGCCCAAATCCTCTAACCTAGGCGCTCTGATACCACCTGTGACGCCCCCGCTTCTCCCAAGAGCAAATCCCAGGGTATCGGCGGGACGCCTGCCTAGCTCGCGCCAGAACTCAAAATTTCAAAACAACAAAAACTAGATAAACCAAAAACGTACTATTCATAATATATACAATCCCAAAAGAGTTCTATTTATATCCCCAAAAGTAGCTATTCAGACCAAAACGTTACACTATGATAACAACCAGCAGAAAGTGGACCCTAAGGAGGGTCCTTATACAAACCACCAAAACAAAAAGGAACATCTTAATTGTCCAACTATTACAAACTAAACCTAACTATACTAGTGGCAGTGCCAAAAGTTCCCCGCGTCGGCCCCTGCTAAGGAAAACAAAAGGAAAGGGGTAAGCTATATGTTTAGTAAGCAAACGGGGTAAAATCGTAAATTTCACATTTAGATAAACAACTATTTCACAAAAGTGTTCAGTCAAGTGCAAAAGTAACAATACAAATGAAGGATACAGGTTGGCTCCAAAGCCAAGTCGTTTGCCATGCGTGACCTCCTGCCGACACTCCGTCGACCACTAATAAGGTCCGTAGAACTCCACTTGTACACCCACCTAACACCTCATCACTCTCACTGGCCAGTCACCTGACAAACTTGCTCGAGCGAACGAAATTGAGCTCGATTCACAACTTGAACCTACAAACTTGGTTCACATTCTCGGTGAACCGGATTCACAAACTTGGTGACCTCGGACTAGATTGGACTGGCTTCGACCAAGCCCCGGCTGGCTCGAATAGTCCATCTAGGTCAGAAGATCGACCCCAACTCACAAACGCCACCCCGAGCTACAAGCTCAAGGGGTTCAAACCCAAAATAATTCATTTAAACATGTCATGTATAAATATGCATGTAAATTAGGGTTTAGGTCGAGTGCGATAAAGTACACCCTCGCCTAGGTACCCTTTCATTCACCTCAAAACACATAAGCAAGTTATATACAAAACGGCCCGAATACTTACTCAAAGAACCAAGATAGCAAAAGTACGAAAATAGCGTCACGAAGGATAGCTAGTAGTAGGCCCCACCGGCTCCGCCTAGCTCACCACCGTCTGAAATAAAAGATTACATCACATAATATCACAAACGGCTACTAACATGCCTAAAACAAGCAAAAAGGCAAAATTGGCACGTGCAAGTGCAGAAACGGCAAACGAAAACGTAAACGGCCGGCAACGAAAACGGCAGATTTGGCACCTAGAACCGTTTTGACCAAATTCTAGGCTACGATTATCAGATCGAAGTCCATGAGGTACCGTTGCGAAGCTAAGAAGAAGGGCTACAACTTTCATAAAGGCACCTCAAGCCAGATCTCAATGGAACTAGGACAAAATTGTGCAAAACAGTTCCAGCCATTTCATTTCGGGTTACCAAACAGGCCCTGTTTGAAAGACCATAACTCACGACTCAGAAATCGGAATCAAGAAATTCCAGAGGCGTTAGAAAGCTTATTTATAAGGGTATAACTTTTGCGTTTTGATTAAAAGTTGAATCAATATGGAGAATAGGGAAAAAGGGGTTCAAAGTTCCTGTCAGAACTGTCCAAATTCAAAGGCAGTTCTGACAACCGATCTTGTTTTGGTCATAACTGAAGCTACGGAACTCGGATTTGGATGTACTTTATACCATTTCGAAGCTAAGACCAAGGTCTACCTTTCTTATGAAGATATCAACACCCAGTTCGCACGTTATCGAAGTGAACTAAACACGGTCAGAGGCAAAATCCAGAAACGTAACAAAATCCTGGGTTTAGAACAGGAGTGAAGATTTTGGCCATAACTCAGGATCTACTGATCGGATTGGGCTGAAATTTTGCAGGCACAACAAGGACTTAATGTGATACAACTTTCATGTTTTGGGAAAACTCTGAATCCGCACGTAACATCAAGAAAAATGGAACCAAAGTTCAGATGCTGAACTGTCCTGGTTTCCAGTTTTGCCGGTTTTGCACTCCGCAACCGCACAATCCGTTTCTATGGTTCTTATGCAAGTTTTCTAACCAAATTCATACCAAATAAACACACATATACCAGCTTCTACATGGCCTACTAATGGTCTGAAATTTCCCTCTAAGACATCAAAAATTCTCAAACACTAACCATAATCCCTAACCTCACTTCAATTGCACCAAAGACTTATTCTAACAACTTATTAACCAAACCCTATCCAAGTTAATCCTTAACCAAGCTTATACTCCTTGCTTTAGCCTAGGGTTTCTTAACCCAAATCAGTTTTTACCATTCACTCACCAAACAAATGAAGCAAATCATCAAACACAACCACTATAAGTTCAATAACACAAGATTAGAGCTAACTAAAATGTTTAGCATGAAAGCCTAATTCTTTCTTATCTTGACCGAAATTCCAGCAGCAATAAGTCACTAAAATTAACCATTAAACTACTCAATAATCACTACATAAACCACACAAGTTCATAATCATAACAAAACATCACTTTCGTGGCTTCAAAGCTTAATCACTACTCTTTAACTTCCAAGAGAGAGATATATACCTTCAAGCAAGCTTTGTTGATGATCAACCCACAACAATCAAGTAGCAAAGATGTTGTCTTAAACTCCAAGACCAAGATGGAAGCTAGAAGAAATTGAACTTGGAAGAACTTTCCCTTTCTCTCTTGCTCTCTCTCTCTCGGCCTCTCACTCTCTCTTTCTCTTTAGTTTATTTTGTTTTGTTTCTAATGATTATCTTGCATAAGAAGATGATACATATAAGTCAAAGCCATGGAGGATATTTTCCATCCTAACCAATCACATAAAAGTTCCTCAATTGCCCTTTTAACCCCTTGCACTCCAACTTTACATTAAATCAACTCTAGCCCTTAAACGTTTATTTTCTCTTTCTTACTCCTTTTCCCCTCAAACATTTATAATCTTTCAATTAACTCCATAGGTTACTAACTTAATCTAATCCAAAACACTTGACCACACTTAATTACTTCACTAATCACCCTCCTATATTAATCACCTATACTTAAACATACTTTATCCCACATAAAAGCAATTAAACAATAACCTTTTTGTCAAGGGCAAAATTAGGGTTTAAACCTAACTTAAAACTTCTAATAAATCATAACACTAGAGGTTTTACTCATTTAGGGTTTCTAACCTTCTTAAACTTATTTAACCTATATAAAATGGATCAAATCCTATACTTACCCACACTAAAACACACACTAGCATAACTAACTTTAACCACTACTCGAACTTATGATTAATACAACACCTAGGGTTTCAATCCTAACCCCAACTCAGGGTTTTCTAATTAGTCCCAAAACCTAATGTTACCGCACAAATAATGAATATAACCTAATATCAAACTTAAGAACTGACCGGGGTCTCACAACCTCCCCCACTTAGAATAATTTCGTCCTCGAAATTAACCGGAGTCCATTTGGGTTCAAAAGTCTATAAATCCAAACATAACGTGTGCTTAGTATTCAAACTAGAAACAAAATAAGGAACACAAAGCAAATGCACAAAAGACACGCAAAGAATAAGTGTAAAAGATTATACTCAAATATATACATTTATTTACAAAGCCACACCAAAAGATATACAAGTTATCCGACATCCGGTCGGTACAAAACCCTTTAAATACATGAGCATTCGGGCTCAAAAATGTAGTCAACCACCAAATAACAAAAGAAACCAGACATACTGGTTATAACAAAACAAACATGTCAGATAGTCAAAAGAAAATCCCAACAACGGCCCTACGCGCCTCCCCTAGGGCCCCCATCCCCAACAGAACCTAAAGTATCTACCTCGCCTATCAACTCGGGGCCGGTAGCTCGTGGTGGTGCCTCCGCGGCCATATCTAGTAGGACCTCGCAGTCCAACATAATACTCCGGGCCCTCTCCCTAAGCTGCCTCCTCATAGCTAAGAGGTGCTGGTGTGTGTCTCGGAGACTCCGCTCCAAGTCCCTAATGCGCAACGCCTGCCCGTGGCCAACCTCTCTAACCTCCTCTAGCTGTCTAGTCAAACGATCACAAGCCACCCCCAAGCTGCGTCGCTCGTCGTCCACTGCCAGGACGACCTCGTCAGGGTAGCCATACGTATAGCAACACTGACAGGGTCGGCGTAACACCTGACCAAACGAGGAATACGAAGCGTAGGGCTCCCCAGGACTCTTCCGATACCGGATCACCCGTCTACGCATCACCCGGTTCTCCAGGCCCCTCACACTCGGAGGTCTCGGTCCCGGTCCCACGCCACTAGGTCCAGCACCCCTAGAACTGCCCGGATCCATACCTACAAAACATTGAATTGTCAGTTCACCGGTATTTCAGCTTAAAATATACCATTCATCTTAAAGAGAATCACGTATTCCTAATGCCTATCACGTATGTCCCACAATTGCCCAAATCCTCTAACCTAGGCGCTCTGATACCACCTGTGACGCCCCCGCTTCTCCCAAGAGCAAATCCCAGGGTATCGGCGGGACGCCTGCCTAGCTCGCGCCAGAACTCAAAATTTCAAAACAACAAAAACTAGATAAACCAAAAACGTACTATTCATAATATATACAATCCCAAAAGAGTTCTATTTATATCCCCAAAAGTAGCTATTCAGACCAAAACGTTACACTATGATAACAACCAGCAGAAAGTGGACCCTAAGGAGGGTCCTTATACAAACCACCAAAACAAAAAGGAACATCTTAATTGTCCAACTATTACAAACTAAACCTAACTATACTAGTGGCAGTGCCAAAAGTTCCCCGCGTCGGCCCCTGCTAAGGAAAACAAAAGGAAAGGGGTAAGCTATATGTTTAGTAAGCAAACGGGGTAAAATCGTAAATTTCACATTTAGATAAACAACTATTTCACAAAAGTGTTCAGTCAAGTGCAAAAGTAACAATACAAATGAAGGATACAGGTTGGCTCCAAAGCCAAGTCGTTTGCCATGCGTGACCTCCTGCCGACACTCCGTCGACCACTAATAAGGTCCGTAGAACTCCACTTGTACACCCACCTAACACCTCATCACTCTCACTGGCCAGTCACCTGACAAACTTGCTCGAGCGAACGAAATTGAGCTCGATTCACAACTTGAACCTACAAACTTGGTTCACATTCTCGGTGAACCGGATTCACAAACTTGGTGACCTCGGACTAGATTGGACTGGCTTCGACCAAGCCCCGGCTGGCTCGAATAGTCCATCTAGGTCAGAAGATCGACCCCAACTCACAAACGCCACCCCGAGCTACAAGCTCAAGGGGTTCAAACCCAAAATAATTCATTTAAACATGTCATGTATAAATATGCATGTAAATTAGGGTTTAGGTCGAGTGCGATAAAGTACACCCTCGCCTAGGTACCCTTTCATTCACCTCAAAACACATAAGCAAGTTATATACAAAACGGCCCGAATACTTACTCAAAGAACCAAGATAGCAAAAGTACGAAAATAGCGTCACGAAGGATAGCTAGTAGTAGGCCCCACCGGCTCCGCCTAGCTCACCACCGTCTGAAATAAAAGATTACATCACATAATATCACAAACGGCTACTAACATGCCTAAAACAAGCAAAAAGGCAAAATTGGCACGTGCAAGTGCAGAAACGGCAAACGAAAACGTAAACGGCCGGCAACGAAAACGGCAGATTTGGCACCTAGAACCGTTTTGACCAAATTCTAGGCTACGATTATCAGATCGAAGTCCATGAGGTACCGTTGCGAAGCTAAGAAGAAGGGCTACAACTTTCATAAAGGCACCTCAAGCCAGATCTCAATGGAACTAGGACAAAATTGTGCAAAACAGTTCCAGCCATTTCATTTCGGGTTACCAAACAGGCCCTGTTTGAAAGACCATAACTCACGACTCAGAAATCGGAATCAAGAAATTCCAGAGGCGTTAGAAAGCTTATTTATAAGGGTATAACTTTTGCGTTTTGATTAAAAGTTGAATCAATATGGAGAATAGGGAAAAAGGGGTTCAAAGTTCCTGTCAGAACTGTCCAAATTCAAAGGCAGTTCTGACAACCGATCTTGTTTTGGTCATAACTGAAGCTACGGAACTCGGATTTGGATGTACTTTCTACCATTTCGAAGCTAAGACCAAGGTCTACCTTTCTTATGAAGATATCAACACCCAGTTCGCACGTTATCGAAGTGAACTAAACACGGTCAGAGGCAAAATCCAGAAACGTAACAAAATCCTGGGTTTAGAACAGGAGTGAAGATTTTGGCCATAACTCAGGATCTACTGATCGGATTGGGCTGAAATTTTGCAGGCACAACAAGGACTTAATGTGATACAACTTTCATGTTTTGGGAAAACTCTGAATCCGCACGTAACATCAAGAAAAATGGAACCAAAGTTCAGATGCTGAACTGTCCTGGTTTCCAGTTTTGCCGGTTTTGCACTCCGCAACCGCACAATCCGTTTCTATGGTTCTTATGCAAGTTTTCTAACCAAATTCATACCAAATAAACACACATATACCAGCTTCTACATGGCCTACTAATGGTCTGAAATTTCCCTCTAAGACATCAAAAATTCTCAAACACTAACCATAATCCCTAACCTCACTTCAATTGCACCAAAGACTTATTCTAACAACTTATTAACCAAACCCTATCCAAGTTAATCCTTAACCAAGCTTATACTCCTTGCTTTAGCCTAGGGTTTCTTAACCCAAATCAGTTTTTACCATTCACTCACCAAACAAATGAAGCAAATCATCAAACACAACCACTATAAGTTCAATAACACAAGATTAGAGCTAACTAAAATGTTTAGCATGAAAGCCTAATTCTTTCTTATCTTGACCGAAATTCCAGCAGCAATAAGTCACTAAAATTAACCATTAAACTACTCAATAATCACTACATAAACCACACAAGTTCATAATCATAACAAAACATCACTTTCGTGGCTTCAAAGCTTAATCACTACTCTTTAACTTCCAAGAGAGAGATATATACCTTCAAGCAAGCTTTGTTGATGATCAACCCACAACAATCAAGTAGCAAAGATGTTGTCTTAAACTCCAAGACCAAGATGGAAGCTAGAAGAAATTGAACTTGGAAGAACTTTCCCTTTCTCTCTTGCTCTCTCTCTCTCGGCCTCTCACTCTCTCTTTCTCTTTAGTTTATTTTGTTTTGTTTCTAATGATTATCTTGCATAAGAAGATGATACATATAAGTCAAAGCCATGGAGGATATTTTCCATCCTAACCAATCACATAAAAGTTCCTCAATTGCCCTTTTAACCCCTTGCACTCCAACTTTACATTAAATCAACTCTAGCCCTTAAACGTTTATTTTCTCTTTCTTACTCCTTTTCCCCTCAAACATTTATAATCTTTCAATTAACTCCATAGGTTACTAACTTAATCTAATCCAAAACACTTGACCACACTTAATTACTTCACTAATCACCCTCCTATATTAATCACCTATACTTAAACATACTTTATCCCACATAAAAGCAATTAAACAATAACCTTTTTGTCAAGGGCAAAATTAGGGTTTAAACCTAACTTAAAACTTCTAATAAATCATAACACTAGAGGTTTTACTCATTTAGGGTTTCTAACCTTCTTAAACTTATTTAACCTATATAAAATGGATCAAATCCTATACTTACCCACACTAAAACACACACTAGCATAACTAACTTTAACCACTACTCGAACTTATGATTAATACAACACCTAGGGTTTCAATCCTAACCCCAACTCAGGGTTTTCTAATTAGTCCCAAAACCTAATGTTACCGCACAAATAATGAATATAACCTAATATCAAACTTAAGAACTGACCGGGGTCTCACAACCTCCCCCACTTAGAATAATTTTGTCCTCGAAATTAACCGGAGTCCATTTGGGTTCAAAAGTCTATAAATCCAAACATAACGTGTGCTTAGTATTCAAACTAGAAACAAAATAAGGAACACAAAGCAAATGCACAAAAGACACGCAAAGAATAAGTGTAAAAGATTATACTCAAATATATACATTTATTTACAAAGCCACACCAAAAGATATACAAGTTATCCGACATCCGGTCGGTACAAAACCCTTTAAATACATGAGCATTCGGGCTCAAAAATGTAGTCAACCACCAAATAACAAAAGAAACCAGACATACTGGTTATAACAAAACAAACATGTCAGATAGTCAAAAGAAAATCCCAACAACGGCCCTACGCGCCTCCCCTAGGGCCCCCATCCCCAACAGAACCTAAAGTATCTACCTCGCCTATCAACTCGGGGCCGGTAGCTCGTGGTGGTGCCTCCGCGGCCATATCTAGTAGGACCTCGCAGTCCAACATAATACTCCGGGCCCTCTCCCTAAGCTGCCTCCTCATAGCTAAGAGGTGCTGGTGTGTGTCTCGGAGACTCCGCTCCAAGTCCCTAATGCGCAACGCCTGCCCGTGGCCAACCTCTCTAACCTCCTCTAGCTGTCTAGTCAAACGATCACAAGCCACCCCCAAGCTGCGTCGCTCGTCGTCCACTGCCAGGACGACCTCGTCAGGGTAGCCATACGTATAGCAACACTGACAGGGTCGGCGTAACACCTGACCAAACGAGGAATACGAAGCGTAGGGCTCCCCAGGACTCTTCCGATACCGGATCACCCGTCTACGCATCACCCGGTTCTCCAGGCCCCTCACACTCGGAGGTCTCGGTCCCGGTCCCACGCCACTAGGTCCAGCACCCCTAGAACTGCCCGGATCCATACCTACAAAACATTGAATTGTCAGTTCACCGGTATTTCAGCTTAAAATATACCATTCATCTTAAAGAGAATCACGTATTCCTAATGCCTATCACGTATGTCCCACAATTGCCCAAATCCTCTAACCTAGGCGCTCTGATACCACCTGTGATGCCCCCGCTTCTCCCAAGAGCAAATCCCAGGGTATCGGCGGGACGCCTGCCTAGCTCGCGCCAGAACTCAAAATTTCAAAACAACAAAAACTAGATAAACCAAAAACGTACTATTCATAATATATACAATCCCAAAAGAGTTCTATTTATATCCCCAAAAGTAGCTATTCAGACCAAAACGTTACACTATGATAACAACCAGCAGAAAGTGGACCCTAAGGAGGGTCCTTATACAAACCACCAAAACAAAAAGGAACATCTTAATTGTCCAACTATTACAAACTAAACCTAACTATACTAGTGGCAGTGCCAAAAGTTCCCCGCGTCGGCCCCTGCTAAGGAAAACAAAAGGAAAGGGGTAAGCTATATGTTTAGTAAGCAAACGGGGTAAAATCATAAATTTCACATTTAGATAAACAACTGTTTCACAAAAGTGTTCAGTCAAGTGCAAAAGTAACAATACAAATGAAGGATACAGGTTGGCTCCAAAGCCAAGTCGTTTGCCATGCGTGACCTCCTGCCGACACTCCGTCGACCACTAATAAGGTCCGTAGAACTCCACTTGTACACCCACCTAACACCTCATCACTCTCACTGGCCAGTCACCTGACAAACTTGCTCGAGCGAACGAAATTGAGCTCGATTCACAACTTGAACCTACAAACTTGGTTCACATTCTCGGTGAACCGGATTCACAAACTTGGTGACCTCGGACTAGATTGGACTGGCTTCGACCAAGCCCCGGCTGGCTCGAATAGTCCATCTAGGTCAGAAGATCGACCCCAACTCACAAACGCCACCCCGAGCTACAAGCTCAAGGGGTTCAAACCCAAAATAATTCATTTAAACATGTCATGTATAAATATGCATGTAAATTAGGGTTTAGGTCGAGTGCGATAAAGTACACCCTCGCCTAGGTACCCTTTCATTCACCTCAAAACACATAAGCAAGTTATATACAAAACGGCCCGAATACTTACTCAAAGAACCAAGATAGCAAAAGTACGAAAATAGCGTCACGAAGGATAGCTAGTAGTAGGCCCCACCGGCTCCGCCTAGCTCACCACCGTCTGAAATAAAAGATTACATCACATAATATCACAAACGGCTACTAACATGCCTAAAACAAGCAAAAAGGCAAAATTGGCACGTGCAAGTGCAGAAACGGCAAACGAAAACGTAAACGGCCGGCAACGAAAACGGCAGATTTGGCACCTAGAACCGTTTTGACCAAATTCTAGGCTACGATTATCAGATCGAAGTCCATGAGGTACCGTTGCGAAGCTAAGAAGAAGGGCTACAACTTTCATAAAGGCACCTCAAGCCAGATCTCAATGGAACTAGGACAAAATTGTGCAAAACTGTTCCAGCCATTTCATTTCGGGTTACCAAACAGGCCCTGTTTGAAAGACCATAACTCACGACTCAGAAATCGGAATCAAGAAATTCCAGAGGCGTTAGAAAGCTTATTTATAAGGCTATAACTTTTGCGTTTTGATCAAAAGTTGAATCAATATGGAGAATAGGGAAAAAGGGGTTCAAAGTTCCTGTCAGAACTGTCCAAATTCAAAGGCAGTTCTGACAACCGATCTTGTTTTGGTCATAACTGAAGCTACGGAACTCGGATTTGGATGTACTTTGTACCATTTCGAAGCTAAGACCAAGGTCTACCTTTCTTATGAAGATATCAACACCCAGTTCGCACGTTATCGAAGTGAACTAAACACGGTCAGAGGCAAAATCCAGAAACGTAACAAAATCCTGGGTTTAGAACAGGAGTGAAGATTTTGGCCATAACTCAGGATCTACTGATCGGATTGGGCTGAAATTTTGCAGGCACAACAAGGATTTAATGTGATACAACTTTCATGTTTTGGGCAAACTCTGAATCCACACGTAACATCAAGAAAAATGGAGCCAAAGTTCAGATGCTGAACTGTCCTGGTTTCCAGTTTTGCCGGTTTTGCACTCCGCAACCGCACAATCCGTTTCTATGGTTCTTATGCAAGTTTTCTAACCAAATACAAACCAAATAAACACACATATACCAGCTTCTACATGGCCTACTAATGGTCTGAAATTTCCCTCTAAGACATCAAAAATTCTCAAACACTAACCATAATCCCTAACCTCACTTCAATTGCACCAAAGACTTATTCTAACAACTTATTAACCAAACCCTATCCAAGTTAATCCTTAACCAAGCTTATACTCCTTGCTTTAGCCTAGGGTTTCTTAACCCAAATCAGTTTTTACCATTCACTCACCAAACAAATGAAGCAAATCATCAAACACAACCACTATAAGTTCAATAACACAAGATTAGAGCTAACAAAAATGTTTAGCATGAAAGCCTAATTCTTTCTTATCTTGACCGAAATTCCAGCAGCAATAAGTCACTAAAATTAACCATTAAACTACTCAATAATCACTACATAAACCACACAAGTTCATAATCATAACAAAACATCACTTTCGTGGCTTCAAAGCTTAATCACTACTCTTTAACTTCCAAGAGAGAGATATATACCTTCAAGCAAGCTTTGTTGATGATCAACCCACAACAATCAAGTAGCAAAGATGTTGTCTTAAACTCCAAGACCAAGATGGAAGCTAGAAGAAATTGAACTTGGAAGAACTTTCCCTTTCTCTCTTGCTCTCTCTCTCTCGGCCTCTCACTCTCTCTTTCTCTTTAGTTTATTTTGTTTTGTTTCTAATGATTATCTTGCATAAGAAGATGATACATATAAGTCAAAGCCATGGAGGATATTTTCCATCCTAACCAATCACATAAAAGTTCCTCAATTGCCCTTTTAACCCCTTGCACTCCAACTTTACATTAAATCAACTCTAGCCCTTAAACATTTATTTTCTCTTTCTTACTCCTTTTCCCCTCAAACATTTATAATCTTTCAATTAACTCCATAGGTTACTAACTTAATCTAATCCAAAACACTTGACCACACTTAATTACTTCACTAATCACCCTCCTATATTAATCACCTATACTTAAACATACTTTATCCCACATAAAAGCAATTAAACAATAACCTTTTTGTCAAGGGCAAAATTAGGGTTTAAACCTAACTTAAAACTTCTAATAAATCATAACACTAGAGGTTTTACTCATTTAGGGTTTCTAACCTTCTTAAACTTATTTAACCTATATAAAATGGATCAAATCCTATACTTACCCACACTAAAACACACACTAGCATAACTAACTTTAACCACTACTCGAACTTATGATTAATACAACACCTAGGGTTTCAATCCTAACCCCAACTCAGGGTTTTCTAATTAGTCCCAAAACCTAATGTTACCGCACAAATAATGAATATAACCTAATATCAAACTTAAGAACTGACCGGGGTCTCACAACCTCCCCCACTTAGAATAATTTCATCCTCGAAATTAACCGGAGTCCATTTGGGTTCAAAAGTCTATAAATCCAAACATAACGTGTGCTTAGTATTCAAACTAGAAACAAAATAAAGAACACAAAGCAAATGCACAAAAGACACGCAAAGAATAAGTGTAAAAGATTATACTCAAATATATACATTTATTTACAAAGCCACACCAAAAGATATACAAGTTATCCGACATCCGGTCGGTATAAAACCCTTTAAATACATGAGCATTCGGGCTCAAAAAATGTAGTCAACCACCAAATAACAAAAGAAACCAGACATACTGGTTATAACAAAACAAACATGTCAGATAGTCAAAAGAAAATCCCAACAACGGCCCTACGCGCCTCCCCTAGGGCCCCCATCCCCAACAGAACCTAAAGTATCTACCTCGCCTATCAACTCGGGGCCAGTAGCTCGTGGTGGTGCCTCCGCGGCCATATCTAGTAGGACCTCGTTGTCCAACATAATACTCCGGGCCCTCTCCCTAAGCTGCCTCCTCATAGCTAAGAGGTGCTGGTGTGTGTCTCGGAGACTCCGCTCCAAGTCCCTAATGCGCAACGCCTGCCCGTGGCCAACCTCTCTAACCTCCTCTAGCTGTCTAGTCAAACGATCACAAGCCACCCCCAAGCTGCGTCGCTCGTCGTCCACTGCCAGGACGACCTCGTCAGGGTAGCCATACGTATAGCAATACTGACAGGGTCGGCGTAACACCTGACCAAACGAGGAATACGAAGCGTAGGGCTCCCCAGGACTCTTCCGATACCGGATCACCCGTCTACGCATCACCCGGTTCTCCAGGCCCCTCACACTCGGAGGTCTCGGTCCCGGTCCCACGCCACTAGGTCCAACACCCCTAGAACTGCCCGGATCCATACCTACAAAACATTAAATTGTCAGTTCACCGGTATTTCAGCTTAAAATATACCATTCATCTTAAAGAGAATCACGTATTCCTAATGCCTATCACGTATGTCCTACAATTGCCCAAGTCCTCTATCCTATGCCCTCTGATACCTCCTGTGACGCCCCCGCTTCTCCCAAGAGCGAACCCTAGGGTATCGGCGAGACGCCTGCCTAGCTCGCGCCAGAACTCAAAATTTCAAAACAACAAAAACTAGATAAACCAAAAACGTACTTTTCATAATATATACAATCCCAAAAGAGTTCTATTTATATCCCCAAAAGTAGCTATTCAGACCAAAACGTTACACTATGATAACAACCAGCAGAAAGTGGACCCTAAGGAGGGTCCTTATACAAACCACCAAAACAAAAAGGAACATCTTAATTGTCCAACTATTACAAACTAAACCTAAGTGCCAAAAGTTCCCCGCGTCGGCCCCTGCTAAGGAAAACAAAAGGAAAGGGGTAAGCTATATGTTTAGTAACTAAACGGGGTAAAATCGTAAATTTCACATTTAGATAAACAACTATTTCACAAAAGTGTTCAGTCAAGTGCAAAAGTAACAATACAAATGAAGGATACAGGTTGGCTCCAAAGCCAAGTCGTTTGCCATGCGTGACCTCCTGCCGACACTCCGTCGACCACTAATAAGGTCCGTAGAACTCCACTTGTACACCCACCTAACACCTCATCACTCTCACTGGCCAGTCACCTGACAAACTTGCTCGAGCGAACGAAATTGAGCTCGATTCACAACTTGAACCTACAAACTTGGTTCACATTCTCGGTGAACCGGATTCACAAACTTGGTGACCTCGGACTAGATTGGACTGGCTTCGACCAAGCCCCGGCTGGCTCGAATAGTCCATCTAGGTCAGAAGATCGACCCCAACTCACAAACGCCACCCCGAGCTACAAGCTCAAGGGGTTCAAACCCAAAATAATTCATTTAAACATGTCATGTATAAATATGCATGTAAATTAGGGTTTAGGTCGAGTGCGATAAAGTGCACCCTCGCCTAGGTACCCTTTCATTCACCTCAAAACACATAAGCAAGTTATATACAAAACGGCCCGAATACTTACTCAAAGAACCAAGATAGCAAAAGTACGAAAATAGCGTCACGAAGGATAGCTAGCAGTAGGCCCAACCGGCTCCGCCTAGCTCACCTGTGACGACCCCGCTTCTCCCTAGGGCGAACCCAAGGGTATCGGCCGGCCGCCTGCCTAGCTCGCGCCAGGACTCAAAACTTAAAGCTAATAAAACTATATTAAACCACAAGAAAACAATTCATAATATATACAACCACCAGATATTCTATTTACATCTTCAAAAGCATCAAGTCAAACCTCCCTAATATACTATAACAACAACCAGTAGAAGGTAGACCCTAAGGAGGGTCCTTATACAAACCACCAAAACAAAAACAAACATCCTAACTGTCCAACTATTACAAACGAGACCTAACTATACTAACGGCAGAGTCCCAAAGTTCCCCGCGTCGTCCCCTGCTAAGGAAAACAAAGGAAATGGGGTAAGCTAGAAGCTTAGTAAGTAAACAGGGTAAAACGTAAATTTCACGTAGCCACATTTACACAGTAGGAGTAAAGTAAAAGCAGAAAAGTAACATCACATAATAAGGATACAGGTGGCTCCAAAGCCAATTCATGTGCCATGTATGACCTCCTGCCGACACTCCGTCGACCACACATAATGGTCCGTAGAACTTCACTTGTACACCCACCGACACCTTATCACCCTCACTGGCCAGTCACCTCACAAACTTGCCCGGGCGAACAAAATCACAAACTTGAGCTTGAGTCACAAGCTCGGGTCACAAACTTGGTCCACATTCTCGGTGAACCGGATTCACGAACTTGGTGACCTCAGACTAAGTTGGACTGACTTCGACCAAGCCCTAACCGGCTCGAATAGTCCATCTAGGTCACGAGATCGGGCCCCAAACTCACAAACGTCACAAAATTATTCAAAAGTCACCCCGAGCCACAAGCTCAAGGGGTTGAGTTCCAAAATGAGTCACATACATATGTCATGTACAAATATGTGCACAAATTCGGGTTTAGGTCGAGTGCGATAAAGTACACCCTCGCCTAGATACCCTTTTCATGTATATCGAAACACATAAGCAACTAACACGTAAGAGCGGCCTGAATACTTACTCAAAATACCAAAAGTAGTACTAAAGAAAATCGCTTCGCGCGTTCGCTAGTAGTGGGCCCCACCGGCTCCGCCTAGCTCACCACTGTCTGAAATAGAAGATTTTACCACATTATATCACAAATGGCTACAAATAGATCCAAAACAAGCAAAACGGCAAAAATCGGCACACGTAAGTGCGGAATCGGCAAAAGGGCGCACACACTCGCGCGGAACGGCAAACGGAAACGGCCAAATCGGCCATCTCAAACCGTCTTGATCAAAAGTTAGGCTAGAAATATCAGATCAAGGTGATCGAGACACCGTTTCGAAGCTATGAGGAAGGCCTACAATTCTCATGAAGACACTTTAAACTAGATCCGACTCAAAACAAGTCGAAATCATGGAAAACGGTACCAGAAGTTTGCATTTTGAATGACAGACAGGGTCTGTTTACTAGACCATAACTTCTAGTTCACAAGTCCAAATCAGGAAATTCCAAAGGCATTAGAAAGCTGAGACATAAGGCTAAAACTTTGATGTTTTGGCCAAGACCTGAATCCACTCAGAACAGAACGAAAATTGAGTGCCAAAGTACCTGTCAGAACTGTCCAGATACAAGGCAGTTCTGACGATCAATCTTGTTTTGGTCATAACGGGAGCTACGGAACTCGGATTTCGACGCACTTTATACCGTTTCGAAGCTGAGACCAAGATCTACATTTATTATGAAGGAGTTGACACCCAGATCGTACGGGATCAAAACGGAAAACCCACGGTCAGAAGCTGAAATTCAAAACGTACACAAACTAATGTCTAAAACAGGCCTGAGTGTTCTGTCTATAACTCAGAATACGCTAATCCGTTTGACCTGAAATTTTACAGAAATATTCAGGACTTAAGGGGTTACAATGTTGAAGAAGGCAACTTTGTCCAGTTTTGAAGGTAACAAGGTCAAAAATGCAAGACACTATACCAGAATCGCAAAACAGGGTCACAAACCGTATTCTAATACAACCATCATAACTCAGCCTACACAAGGCCAAATCCAGAAATTCCAATGCCATCCGAAAGATTAAAAACAGGGCTACATTTCATCAGAAGACCTCAACACCCAAATCCAAAACAATTCCAGGCAAAACAACCCATTTCAGACGCAGTTCTAACATCCTGATGAACCCAGAACAGCAATAGTAATTTCGGCTTATCTCATTCTACACTACTCCGATTGACCTGAAAGTTTACAGGCACCTTTTAAACATCAATACCTACAACTTTCATGTTTTAAGCCAAGGCCAATTCGGCCTCTATCTAGGACCAAAAATTTCGGACAGAATGAAGAACCAAGAACCCTAATTTTCCAGAATTTCTTCCAAAACAGAAATTGATTGCAATTATCAATCATTTACACCTACTAGAGTTATTAAACATCATTTCCAATCATCAAAGATAGCCACACCATCATGATCATATTAAACCAGAAAAATCACCAATAAATTGAAAACTTCATCAATTCATCCAAAAGCAAGAAATAAACCACAAAAGTCATCACTTGAACTATCACTAGGCATCAATTAAGCTTCATTAGATGAAGGAGAAGGTTCATTCATTACTCACCTAGTAAAACAAGAGAGAGAGAGTTGCTTGACACCTTAGCTTCTCCAAACACTTCACCAAACTACTAAATAACACCTAATGAAGAGATTTTATGGAGTAGAAACAAGTTTATGTGATTGTTTTGGAAGATTTGAACTAGATGGAAGCTAGAAATGGGAAGAGTTTTCTTTCTTCTTTGCTCAAGAGAGAGCCGGCCATGGAGGAGAAGAAAAGAGTGAATTTTTGTAATTTTTTTGTGAGATATTTAACTAAATGGTAAAAAGTCAAAAAGTGAATAGTTTTCCAACAAGTCCAACCAATGAGATAGTGACACTTGTCACTCCATTCAAAGCATCTCTATCCTTTTTCTCTCTCACATCAATCACATCACAACCTCTACTTATCTCTTAACACCCGATAAATTTTACACAGTATCCGAAACTTAACCTTATTGGCCGAATTTTTCCGAACTTTTCGCACTAGTGGGTCCCACATCCGATATACGTTCTTAATTTCTCAAAACCTAACCGATACTTGAAAAATCATCTAAAACCTATATTTACTCAGAAAAAAATTAGCTGGGGAAATTTCCAATAAAGAAAATGTAGAAAAGGCGGCGATAAAAACCCGAAACCACCCCACCGATTAACGAATAACCCTCATCTCAGCTTACGGACGGACTGGGGCCTCACAATACCACCGTCTGAAATAAAAGATTACATCACATAATATCACAAATGACTACTAACATGCCTAAAACAAGCAAAAAGGCAAAATTGGCACGTACAAGTGCAGAAACGGCAAACGGAAACGTAAACGGCCGGCAACGAAAACGGCAGATTTGGCACCTAGAACCGTTTTGACCAAATTCTAGGCTACGATTATCAGATCGAAGTGCATGAGGTACCGTTGCGAAGCTAAAAAGAAGCGCTACAACTTTCATAAAGGCACCTCAAGCCAGATCTCAATGGAACTAGGACAAAATTGTGCAAAACAGTTCCTGCCATTTCATTTCGGGTTACCAAACAGGCCCTGTTTGAAAGACCATAACTCACGACTCAGAAATCAGAATCAAGAAATTCCAGAGGCGTTAGAAAGCTTATTTATAAGGTTATAACTTTTGCGTTTTGATCAAAAGTTGAATCTGTGACACCCCTACTTTTAAGATGCTATTGTTTTACGGTTTCTTTAGTTCATTTTATTTTAAAACATTATTTTGTTTCAGGGAAGTTACTAAAGTTATTTCTTTGGGTTTGATTTAAAATCTTATTTTTGTTTTAAAAGACTAGAAACCCTAAAATTTTAATCAAAAACCCTAGTTTACTTGTGACTATGTTTAAATTCCTCATATTTGACTCAAAACCCTAATTTTATTCTATGGAATTGTAAAATTCATCACACTTTTCTTAAAATTCCTTTTATTTGGAAATTATTTATTTAATATGATCCTCCTACTCAAGTACTTCACAATAAGTGTAAGTAAACCTAGAAAGTAGGGTTTCACTCTTCGTTTTCAAGATTGGAGCAAATTCGGGTTTTCGCGATTTTTCCGCCGGATGAATTTTCGGTACAGAGCAAGTACCAAATTTGGTGATTAAAAGTGACTTTTAAGTGAGAAATAATATGTGATTAGGAGCAATGATATAGAGTTGGTGAATAGAAAGTAAAAACCTTAGTACGGGTGATTTAAGGAAAAACGGCGCGAACCGACGTGTACCGCGCACTACCGGTTGAACGCACCACTTGACCACCACTTTCTTACCATACAAGTTTATTTATATTTGAGCAAAATATCTTCTCAATTTCCAGCTATCTTGACCGAAATTAGAGGCTAGAAATAGCAAGGAAAGAAAGAGAAAAAAATGAAAGGTGGTGGTGCCACCCTAGAGTTTCTTGGCCAAGAGAGCAACTAACCTTCTTATTTCCAATTTTGCACTTTCCTCTTCATTTTTTTGCTGCTGGCCGACCAAAAGAGAGAGAGAAAAGGAGAGCAAAAGAAAACTTCTTTCTTCTTGAATCTTAGCCAAACCAAGTGAGAAAATCGATTTCCAAACCGATTAAAGTGTTAATTGTGAGTTGGGAAGCTAGAGGAACTAGAAATTTTCATAGGAGTTGGATTATCACTCATCCAAGCTTGTCTTTGAGGTATTAAATCTGATCATGGTCCTTGATCTTTTAAATCTTGCATTAAGATGCTATTTAGCTTAAGTTTTGGCTTGATTTCAAGATGTGTAAGTGGTTGTGATGATTATTGGATGAAATAAACAAGTTAGGGTTTGATTAATTTCTGTCTACACTTGTTGTATAGTTGCATGTGTTGAAAATAAGTTTATATAAGGGGCTTTGGTAGTGATTGGAACAAGAAATTTAAGAAAGTTTCATTGAAGAACAAAAATCCCAGATTCTGGAAAATTTTCCCCCTTTTTCTGTCCGGTTTTGTAGCCTCATGTTAGAGGCCGAATTGGCCTTATCACAAAACATGAAAGTTGTAGAGAATGATGTTTTATAGTTTCTTGCAAAATTTTAGCTCAATTGGAGCAACGTAGCTTGTGAAAAGATGAAAATACCCTCGCTGATCTGGGTTATATTCCAGAGTTCCGCATGGACAGTTTAGTCTATATGATTGCGTTTATTCACTTTAATCCGTTTGCATTTAACCATTTACCAAAACATGAAAGTTTTAGTGATCTGTCTTAGCTTTTCAACGCATCCAAGAACACCTTAAACGGACTTTGATAGCCTGAGATATGACTATTTCAATGTAGTAAGGTTGATTAGCCGACTAGTTGGATTCTGGTTCTGTAAGGTGGGAAATTACCTAGGTTACACTGGAAATTGGACTAAGTGATCCTAATGAACATTGTAGCCTTATGTCTCAGCTTTCTAATGCCTTTGGAATTTCTTGTTTTGGATTTGTGAGCTAGGAGTTACGATCCAGCAAACATACCCTGTCCGTCACCTTAAAGTGCAAATTTCTGGCACTGTTTTCCATACTTTCGACCCATCTCTGTTCAGATCCGGATTTAAGTGTCTTCATAAAAGTTATATACTTTTCTCTTAGCTTCGCAACGGTACCTCATGTATCTTGATCCAACACTCGTAGCCTCGATTGTGCTCAAAACAGTTTTGACGGCAAAATGGCTAGGCCGCCATTCCCGTTTCCGTATGCCGTTTCCGCACATGCATGTGCCAATTTTGTCGTTTTGCTTGTTTTAGGCATATTAGTAGCCGTTTGTGATACTATGTGATGCAATCTTCTATTTCAGACGGTGGTGAGCTAGGTGGAGCCGGTGGGGCCTACTAGCTACTTTTCGCGACGCGAATTTCGTCCTTTTGTTATCCTTGTTCGTTGTGTAAGTATTCAGGCCGCTCTTACGTGTTAGTTGTTTATGTGTTTAGATATGTATGAAAAGGGTACCTAGGCGAGGGTGTACTTTATCGCACTCGACCTAAACCCTAATTTGCGCACATATTTGTACATGGCATATGTATATGAATCATTTTGGAACTAAACCCCTTGAGCTTGTGGCTCGGGGTGACTTTTGAATAAATTTTGTGAAGTTTGTGAGTTTGGGGCCCGATCTCATTACCTAGATGGACTATTCGAGCCTGACTTGGTCGAAGTCAGTCCAACCTGGTTTGAGATCACCAAGTTTGTGAATCCGATTCACCGATCATGTGGACCAAGTTTGTGACCCGAGCTTGTGAACCAAGCTCAATTTCGTTCGCTCGAGCAAGTTCGTGAGGTGACTGGCCAGAGAGGGTGATAAGGTGTACGGTGGGAGTACAAGTGGAGTTCTACGGACCGTTATTTGTGGTCGACGGAGTGTCGGCAGGAGATCATGCATGGCAGATGATTTGGCTTTGGAGCCACCCGTATCCTTACTATGTGATGTTATCTTTCTGCTTTTGCTTTACTCTTACTATATAATTGGTTGATACGTGAAAATTTACGCTTTTGCCCCTGTTTACTTACTAAGCATATAGCTTACCCCGTTCCATTTGTTTTCCTTAGCAGGGGGACGGCACGGGGATCGCTCGGGAAGGTGGTTAGATTTTGAGCTATAGAATACTTGAATTTGTATTTGTTAAAAGTTGACGAGTAAGATGTACATAGTTGGCGTGGTGGTTGTAGTTATCAGTTTTTTTAGGTTTTACTTTCTGGTACTTGTGATATGTAATTCTTGGAGAATTGAATGTAATATTTGAGATTTATCTTATACTTCATTGGAGGACTGTAGTGAGTGAGTGAGTCCCGGCGAGAGTTGGGCAGGCGACCCGCCGAACCCTGGGGTACGCCCTAGGGGAAAGTGGGATGTCACAGGTGGTATCAGAGCCATATGCCGACAGTTGGGACTTTTAGTCCTTCGTCTGGAAAAGCCCCGAGCCTCTCGTTCGTGAAGAGTCACGAAGCGAAACTCTCCGTAGGGGATGCCCGCGTGCGGGTGGCAAGCTGATAGGTACCCCGTGATGTGACCCTGAGAACTGTCACAGGTGGTATCAGAGCTTAGGCTTCATATTCCTGTAGTGTGTCCTAGGCTTGAAGTTAGGATGCCGGACTGTGGGATTTGATTTGATTTGATGTGATTTGAAAGTTAAGCAATTGAGGGATAAAACCTATAGCTGCTTCGCGTGGTCTCTGCGCAGAGTGAGTCTGGATGAAGTGGCGAATAAGTATGAAGGACTAAGTGTTCGTTCTAGCATAAGTTATGGATCATAAATGTTATAGGCCTTAAATCTTTCTCATGGTATCTGAGGACTATAGATAGGTACGTCAGGTAGGAATTTCGATTGTAGATAGTTTACTCTTGGGACTGCAGCTCGAGATGTGAATTATCTTATTTCGGATTCTCGTGCCTGAGTACTCCAGAGTTTAGTACTTGAGACTAGCATTTTGAGAACATGAACATGCTTTGTCTGGCTAGAGTGAGTACAAGATATCAACGGGCACCTTGGGGAGTGGAGTAAGAAACCGGACGAGGGTGATTTTCCCTGAGCGTGGGACGATAAGTCGTGTTTCTTTCATTTTGCCCTTGCACTACATGTCATTTACTTGTGGTATGTGAATACCTATATATATAGTACCTGCAGCTCTTGACTTTGTCTAATTTGAAATGTCCCTTGGTGTATAGGATGCATTATATTGTGTATATTTTGGCGTGACTTGTATATATATGGATATACATTTTGATCTTTTGATTATTTTGAGTATTCCAACCCTTTAGTTCGTTGATTGGAATTTCGAGGACGAAATTCTTTTAAGGAGGGGAGATTGTGACACCCCAACTTTTAAGATACTATTGTTTTACGGTTTCTTTAGTTCATTTTATTTTAAAACATTATTTTGTTTCAGGGAAGATACTAAAGTTATTTCTTTGGGTTTGATTTAAAATCTTATTTTTGTTTTAAAAGACTAGAAACCCTAAAATTTTAATCAAAAACCCTAGTTTACTTGTGACTATGTTTAAATCCCTCATATTTGACTCAAAACCCTAATTTTATTCTATGGAATTGTAAAATTCATCACACTTTTCTTAAAATTCCTTTTATTTGGAAATTATTTATTTAATATGATCCTCCTACTCAAGTACTTCACAATAAGTGTAAATAAACCTAGAAAGTAGGGTTTCACTCTTCGCTTTCAAGATTGGAGCAAATTAGGGTTTTCGCGATTTTTCCGCCGAATGAATTTTCGGTACAGAGCAAGGACCAAATTTGGTGATTAAAAGTGACTTTTAAGTGAGAAATAATATGTGATTAGGAGCAATGATATAGAGTTGGTGAATAGAAAGTAAAAACCCTAGTACGGGTGATTTAAGGAAAAACGGCGCGAACCGACGTATACCGCGCACTACCGGTTGAACGCACCACTTGACCACCACTTTCTTACCATACAAGTTTATTGATATTTGAGCAAAATATCTTCTCAATTTACAGCTATCTTGACCGAAATTAGAGGCTAGAAATAGCAAGGAAAGAAAGAGAAAAAAATGAAAGGTGGTGGTGGCGACAAGTGTCGCCACCCTAGAGTTTCTTGGCGAAGAGAGCAACTAACCTTCTTATTTCCAATTTTGCACTTTCCTCTTCATTTTTTTTGCTGCTGGCCGACCAAAAGAGAGAGAGAAAGGGAGAGCAAAAGAAAACTTCTTTCTTCTTGAATCTTAGCCAAACCAAGTGAGAAAATCGATTTCCAAACTAATTAAAGTGTTAATTGTGAGTTGGGAAGCTAGAGGAACTAGAAATTTTCAAAGGAGGTGGATTATCACTCATCCAAGCTTGTCTTTGAGGTATTAAATCTGATAATGGTCCTTGATCTTTTAAATCTTGCATTAAGATGCTATTTAGCTTAAGTTTTGGCTTGATTTCAAGATGTGTAAGTGGTTGTGATGATTATTGGATGAAATAAACAAGTTAGGGTTTGATTAATTTCTGTCTACACTTGTTGTATAGTTGCATGTGTTGAAAATAAGTTTATATAAGGGGCTTTGGTAGTGATTGGAACAAGAAATTTAACAAAGTTTCATTGAAGAACAAAAATTCCAGATTCTGGAAAATTTTCCCCCTTTTTCTGTCCGGTTTTGTAGGCACATGTTAGAGGCCGAATTGGCCTTAGTACAAAACATGAAAGTTGGAGAGAATGATGTTTTATAGTTTCCTGTAAAATTTCAGCTCAATCGGAGTAATGTAGCTTGTGAAAAGATGAAAATACCCTCGCTGATCTGGGTTATATTCCAGAGTTCCGCATGGACAGTTTAGTCTATATGATTGCGTTTATTCACTTTAATCCGTTTGGATTTAACCATTCACCAAAACATGAAAGTTTTAGTTCTCTGTCTTATATTTTCAACGCATCCAAGAACACCTTAAACGGACTTTGATAGCCTGAGATATGACTATTTCAATGTAGTAAGGTTGATTAGCCGACTAGTTGGATTCTGGTTCTGTAAGGTGGGAAATTGCCTAGGTTACACTGGAAATTGGACTAAGTGATCTTCATGAACATTGTAGCCTTATGTCTCAGCTTTCTAATGCCTTTGGAATTTCTTGATTTGGATTTGTGAGCTAGGAGTTACGATCCAGCAAACATACCCTGTCTGTCACCTTAAAGTGCAAATTTCTGGCACAGTTTTCAATACTTTCGACCCATCTCTGTTCAGATCCGTATTTAAGTGTCTTCATAAAAGTTATATAATTTTCTCTTAGCTTCGCAACGGTACCTCATGTACCTTGATCCGACACTCGTAGCCTCTATTGTACTCAAAACAGTTTTGACGGCAAAACGGTTAGGCCGCCATTCCCGTTTCCGTATGCCGTTTCCGCACATGCATGTGCCAATTTTGTCGTTTTGCTTGTTTTAGGCATATTAGTAGCCGTTTGTGATACTATGTGATGCAATCTTCTATTTCAAACGGTGGTGAGCTAGGTGGAGCCGGTAGGGCCTACTAGCTACTTTTCGCGACGCGAATTTCGTCCTTTTGTTATCCTTGTTCGTTGTGTAAGTATTCAGGCCGCTCTTACGTGTTAGTTGTTTATGTGTTTCGATATGTATGAAAAGGGTACCTAGGCGAGGGTGTACTTTATCGCACTCGACCTAAACCCTAATTTGCGCACATATTTGTACATGGCATATGTATATGAATCATTTTGGAACTAAACCCCTTGAGCTTGTGGCTCGGGGTGACTTTTGAATAAATTTTGTGAAGTTTGTGAGTTTGGGGCCCGATCTCATTACCTAGATGGACTATTCGAGCCGGTTAGGGCTTGGTCGAAGTCAGTCCAACCTGGTTTGAGGTCACCAAGTTTGTGAATCCGGTTCACCGATCATGTGGACCAAGTTTGTGACCCGAGCTTGTGAACCAAGCTCAATTTCGTTCGCTCGAGCAAGTTTGTGAGGTGACTGGCCAGAGAGGGTGATAAGATGCACGGTGGGAGTACAAATGGAGTTCTACGGACCGTTATTTGTGGTCGACGGAGTGTCGGCAGGAGATCATGCATGGCAGATGATTTGGCTTTGGAGCCACCCGTATCCTTACTATGTGATGTTATCTTTCTGCTTTTGCTTTACTCTTACCATATAATTGGTTGATACGTGAAAATTTACGCTTTTGCCCCTGTTTACTTACTAAGCATATAGCTTACCCCGTTCCATTTGTTTTCCTTAGCAGGGGGACGGCACGGGGATCGCTCGGGAAGGTGGTTAGATTTTGAGCTATAGAATACTTGAATTTGTATTTGTTAAAAGTTGACGAGTAAGATGTACATAGTTGGCGTGGTGGTTGTAGTTATCAGTTTTTCTAGGTTTTACTTTCTGGTACATGTGATATGTAATTCTTGGAGAATTGAATGTAATATTTGAGATTTATCTTATACTTCATTGGAGGACTGTAGTGAGTGAGTGAGTCCCGGCGAGAGCTGGGCAGGCAAACCGCCGAACCCTGGGGTACGCCCAAGGGGAAAGTGGGGCGTCACAGAATCAATATGGAGAATAGGGAAAAAGGGGTTCAAAGTTCCTGTCAGAACTGTCCAAATTGAAAGGCAGTTCTGACAACCGATCTTGTTTTGGTCATAACTGAAGCTACGGAACTCGGATTTGGATGTACTTTATACCATTTCGAAGCTAAGACCAAGGTCTACATTTCTTATGAAGATATCAACACCCAGTTCGCACGTTATCGAAGTGAACTAAACACGGTCAGAGGCAAAATCCAGAAACGTTGCAAAATCCTGGGTTTAGAACAGAAGTGAAGGTTTTGGCCATAACTCAGGATCTACTGATCGGATTGGGTTAAAATTTTGCAGGCACGACAAGGACTTAATGTGATACAACTTTCATGTTTTGGGCAAACTCTGAATCCGCACGTAACATCAAGAAAAATGGAGCCAAAGTTAAGATGCTGAACTGTCCTGGTTTCCAGTTTTGCCGGTTTTGCACTCCGCAACCGCACAATCCGTTTCTATGGTTCTTATGCAAGTTTTCTAACCAAATTCATACCAAATAAATACACATATACCAGCTTCTACATGGCCTACTAATGGTCTGAAATTTCCCTCTAAGACATCAAAAATTCTCAAACACTAACCATAATCCCTAACCTCACTTCAATTGCACCAAAGACTTATTCTAACAACTTATTAACCAAACCCTATCCAAGTTAATCCTTAACCAAGCTTATACTCGCTTTAGCCTAGGGTTTCTTAACCCAAATCAGTTTTTACCATTCACTCACCAAACAAATGAAGCAAATCATCAAACACAACCACTATAAGTTCAATAACACAAGATAAGAGCTAACTAAAATGTTTAGCATGAAAGCCTAATTCTTTCTTATCTTGACCGAAATTCCAGCAGCAATAAGTCACTAAAATTAACCATTAAACTACTCAATAATCACTACATAAACCACACAAGTTCATAATCATAACAAAACATCACTTTCATGGCTTCAAAGCTTAATCACTACTCTTTAACTTCCAAGAGAGAGATATATACCTTCAAGCAAGCTTTGTTGATGATCAACCCACAACAATCAAGTAGCAAAGATGTTGTCTTAAACTCCAAGACCAAGATGGAAGCTAGAAGAAATTGAACTTGGAAGAACTTTCCCTTTCTCTCTTGCTCTCTCTGTCTCGGCCTCTCACTCTCTCTTTCTCTTTAGTTTATTTTGTTTTGTTTCTAATGATTATCTTGCATAAGAAGATGATACATATAAGTCAAAGCCATGGAGGATATTTTCCATCCTAACCAATCACATAAAAGTTCCTCAATTGCCCTTTTAACCCCTTGCACTCCAACTTTACATTAAATCAACTCTAGCCCTTAAACATTTATTTTCTCTTTCTTACTCCTTTTCCCCTCAAACATTTATAATCTTTCAATTAACTCCATAGGTTACTAACTTAATCTAATCCAAAACACTTGACCACACTTAATTACTTCACTAATCACCCTCCTATATTAATCACCTATACTTAAACATACTTTATCCCACATAAAAGCAATTAAACAATAACCTTTTTGTCAAGGGAAAAATTAGGGTTTAAACCTAACTTAAAACTTCTAATAAATCATAACACTAGAGGTTTTACTCATTTAGGGTTTCTAACCTTCTTAAACTTATTTAACCTATATAAAATGGATCAAATCCTATACTTACCCACACTAAAACACACACTAGCATAACTAACTTTAACCACTACTCGAACTTATGATTAATACAACACCTAGGGTTTCAATCCTAACCCCAACTCAGGGTTTTCTAATTAGTCCCAAAACCTAATGTTACAGCACAAATAATGAATATAACCTAATATCAAACTTAAGAACTGACCGGGGTCTCACAACCTCCCCCACTTAGAATAATTTCATCCTCGAAATTAACCGGAGTCCAATTGGGTTCAAAAGTCTATAAATCCAAACATAACGTGTGCTTAGTATTCAAACTAGAAACAAAATAAAGAACACAAAGCAAATGCACAAAAGACACGCAAAGAATAAGTGCAAAAGATTATACTCAAATATATACATTTATTTACAAAGCCACACCAAAAGATATACAAGTTATCCGACATCCGGTCGGTACAAAACCCTTTAAATACATGAGCATTCGGGCTCCAAAAATGTAGTAAACCACCAAATAACAAAAGAAACCAGACATACTGGTTATAACAAAACAAACATGTCAGATAGTCAAAAGAATATCCCAACAACGGCCCTACGCGCCTCCCCTAGGGCCCGCATCCCCAACAGAACCTAAAGTATCTACCTCGCCTATCAACTCGGGGCCGGTAGCTCGTGGTGGTGCCTCCGCGGCCATATCTAGTAGGACCTCGCAGTCCAACATAATACTCCGGGCCCTCTCCCTAAGCTGCCTCCTCATATCTAAGAGGTGCTGGTGTGTGTCTCGGAGACTCCGCTCCAAGTCCCTAATGCGCAACGCCTGCCCGTGGCCAACCTCTCTAACCTCCTCTAGCTGTCTAGTCAAACGATCACAAGCCACCCCCAAGCTGCGTCGCTCGTCGTCCACTTCCAGGACGACCTCGTCAGGGTAGCCATACGTATAGCAACACTGACAAGATCGGCGCAACACCTGACCAAACGGGGAATATGAAGTGTAGGGCTCCCCAGGACTCTTCCGATACCGGATCACCCGTCTATGCATCACCCGGTTCTCCAGGCCCCTCACACTCGGAGGTCTCGGTCCCGGTCCCACGCCACTAGGTCCAGCACCCCTAGAACTGCCCGGATCCATACCTACAAAACATTAAATTGTCAGTTCACCAGTATTTCAACTTAAAATATACCATTCATCTTAAAGAGAATCACGTATTCCTAATGCCTATCACGTATGTCCCACAATTGCCCAAGTCCTCTAACCTAGGCGCTCTGATACCACCTGTGACGCCCCCGCTTCTCCCAAGAGCGAACCCCAGGGTATCGGCGGGACGCCTGCCTAGCTCGCGCCAGAACTCAAAATTTCAAAACAACAAAAACTAGATAAAACAAAAACGTACTATTCATAATATATACAATCCCAAAATAGTTCTATTTATATCCCCAAAAGTAGCTATTCAGACCAAAACGTTACACTATGATAACAACCAGCAGAAAGTGGACCCTAAGGAGGGTCCTTATACAAACCACCAAAACAAAAAGGAACATCTTAATTGTCCAACTATTACAAACTAAACATAACTATACTACTGGCAGTGCCAAAAGTTCCCCACGTCGGCCCCTACTAAGGAAAACAAAAGGAAAGGGGTAAGCTATATGTTTAGTAAGTAAACGGGGTAAAATCGTAAATTTCACATTTAGATAAACAACTATTTCACAAAAGTGTTCAGTCAAGTGCAAAAGTAACAATACAAATGAAGGATACAGGTTGGCTCCAAAGCCAAGTCGTTTGCCATGTGTGACCTCCTGCCGACACTCCGTCGACCACTAATAAGGTCCGTAGAACTCCACTTGTACACCCACCTAACACCTCATCACTCTCACTGGCCAGTCACCTCACAAACTTGCTCGAGTGAACGAAATTGAGCTCGATTCACAACTTGAACCTACAAACTTGGTTCACATTCTCGGTGAACCGGATTCACAAACTTGGTGACCTCGGACTAGATTGGACTGGCTTCGACCAAGCCCCGGCTGGCTCGAATAGTCCATCTAGGTCAGAAGATCGACCCCAACTCACAAACGCCACCCCGAGCTACAAGCTCAAGGGGTTCAAACCCAAAATAATTCATTTAAACATGTCATGTATAAATATGCATGTAAATTAGGGTTTAGGTCGAGTGCGATAAAGTACACCCTCGTCTATGTACCCTTTAATTCACCTCAAAACACATAAGCAAGTTATATACAAAACGGCCCGAATACTTACTCAAAGAACCAAGATAGCAAAAGTACGAAAATAGCATCACGAAGGATAGCTAGTAGTAGGCTCCACCGACTCCGCCTAGCTCACCACCGTCTGAAATAAAAGATTACATCACATAATATCACAAACGGCTACTAACATGCCTAAAACAAGCAAAAAGGCAAAATTGGCACGTGCAAGTGCAGAAACGGCAAACGAAAACGTAAACGGCCGGCAACAAAAACGGCAGATTTGGCACCTAGAATCGTTTTGACCAAATTCTAGGCTACGATTATCAGATCGAAGTTCATGAGGTACCGTTGCGAAGCTAAGAAGAAGGGATACAACTTTCATAAAGGCACCTCAAGCCAGATCTCAATGAAACTAGGACAAAATTGTGCAAAACTGTTCCAGCCATTTCATTTCGGGTTACCAAACAGGCCCTGTTTGAAAGAGCATAACTCACGACTCAGAAATCGGAATCAAGAAATTCCGGAGGCGTTAGAAAGCTTATTTATAAGGCTATAACTTTTGCGTTTTGATCAAAAGTTGAATCAATATGGAGTATAGGGAAAAAGGGTTTCAAAGTTCCTGTCAGAACTGTCCAAATTCGAAGGCAGTTCTGACAACCGATCTTGTTTTGGTCATAATTGAAGCTACGGAACTCGGATTTGGATGTACTTTATACCATTTCGAAGCTAAGACCAAGGTCTACATTTCTTATGAAGATATCAACACCCAGTTCGCACGTTATCGAAATTGAACTAAACACGGTCAGAGGCAAAATCCAGAAACGTTGCAAAATCCTGGGTTTAGAACAGAAGTGAAGGTTTTGGCCATAACTCAGGATCTACTGATCGGATTGGGCTAAAATTTTGCAGGCACGACAAGGACTTAATGTGATACAACTTTCATGTTTTGGGCAAACTCTGAATCCGCACGTAACATCAAGAAAAATGGAGCCAAAGTTAAGATGCTGAACTGTCCTGGTTTCCAGTTTTGCCGGTTTTGCACTCCGCAACCGCACAATCCGTTTCTATGGTTCTTATGCAAGTTTTCTAACCAAATTCATACCAAATAAATACACATATACCAGCTTCTACATGGCCTACTAATGGTCTGAAATTTCCCTCTAAGACATAAAAAATTCTCAAACACTAACCATAATCCCTAACCTCACTTCAATTGCACCAAAGACTTATTCTAACAACTTATTAACCAAACCCTATCCAAGTTAATCCTTAACCAAGCTTATACTCCTTGCTTTAGCCTAGGGTTTCTTAACCCAAATCAGTTTTTACCATTCACTCACCAAACAAATGAAGCAAATCATCAAACACAACCACTATAAGTTCAATAACACAAGATTAGAGCTAACTAAAATGTTTAGCATGAAAGCCTAATTCTTTCTTATCTTGACCGAAATTCCAGCAGCAATAAGTCACTAAAATTAACCATTAAACTACTCAATAATCACTACATAAACCACACAAGTTCATAATCATAACAAAACATCACTTTCATGGCTTCAAAGCTTAATCACTACTCTTTAACTTCCAAGAGAGAGATATATACCTTCAAGCAAGCTTTGTTGATGATCAACCCACAACAATCAAGTAGCAAAGATGTTGTCTTAAACTCCAAGACCAAGATGGAAGCTAGAAGAAATTGAACTTGGAAGAACTTTCCCTTTCTCTCTTGCTCTCTCTCTCTCGGCCTCTCACTCTCTCTTTCTCTTTAGTTTATTTTGTTTTGTTTCTAATGATTATCTTGCATAAGAAGATGATACATATAAGTCAAAGCCATGGAGGATATTTTCCATCCTAACCAATCACATAAAAGTTCCTCAATTGCCCTTTTAACCCCTTGCACTCCAACTTTACATTAAATCAACTCTAGCCCTTAAACATTTATTTTCTCTTTCTTACTCCTTTTCCCCTCAAACATTTATAATCTTTCAATTAACTCCATAGGTTACTAACTTAATCTAATCCAAAACACTTGACCACACTTAATTACTTCACTAATCACCCTCCTATATTAATCACCTATACTTAAACATACTTTATCCCACATAAAAGCAATTAAACAATAACCTTTTTGTCAAGGGCAAAATTAGGGTTTAAACCTAACTTAAAACTTCTAATAAATCATAACACTAGAGGTTTTACTCATTTAGGGTTTCTAACCTTCTTAAACTTATTTAACCTATATAAAATGGATCAAATCCTATACTTACCCACACTAAAACACACACTAGCATAACTAACTTTAACCACTACTCGAACTTATGATTAATACAACACCTAGGGTTTCAATCCTAACCCCAACTCAGGGTTTTCTAATTAGTCCCAAAACCTAATGTTACCGCACAAATAATGAATATAACCTAATATCAAACTTAAGAACTGACCGGGGTCTCACAACCTCCCCCACTTAGAATAATTTCGTCCTCGAAATTAACCGGAGTCCATTTGGGTTCAAAAGTCTATAAATCCAAACATAACGTGTGCTTAGTATTCAAACTAGAAACAAAATAAAGAACACAAAGCAAATGCACAAAAGACACGCAAAGAATAAGTGCAAAAGATTATACTCAAATATATACATTTATTTACAAAGCCACACCAAAAGATATACAAGTTATCCGACATCCGGTCGGTACAAAACCCTTTAAATACATGAGCATTCGGGCTCCAAAAATGTAGTAAACCACCAAATAACAAAAGAAACCAGACATACTGGTTATAACAAAACAAACATGTCAGATAGTCAAAAGAATATCCCAACAACGGCCCTACGCGCCTCCCCTAGGGCCCCCATCCCCAACAGAACCTAAAGTATCTACCTCGCCTATCAACTCGGGGCCGGTAGCTCGTGGTGGTGCCTCCGCGGCCATATCTAGTAGGACCTCGCAGTCCAACATAATACTCCGGGCCCTCTCCCTAAGCTGCCTCCTCATAGCTAAGAGGTGCTGGTGTGTGTCTCGGAGACTCCGCTCCAAGTCCCTAATGCGCAACGCCTGCCCGTGGCCAACCTCTCTAACCTCCTCTTGCTGTCTAGTCAAACGATCACAAGCCACCCCCAAGCTGCGTCGCTCGTCGTCCACTTCCAGGACGACCTCGTCAGGGTAGCCATACGTATAGCAACACTGACAGGGTCGGCGCAACACCTGACCAAACGGGGAATACGAAGTGTAGGGCTCCCCAGGACTCTTCCGATACCGGATCACCCGTCTACGCATCACCCGGTTCTCCAGGCCCCTCACACTCGGAGGTCTCGGTCCCGGTCCCACGCCACTAGGTCCAGCACCCCTAGAACTGCCCGGATCCATACCTACAAAACATTAAATTGTCAGTTCACCAGTATTTCAACTTAAAATATACCATTCATCTTAAAGAGAATCACGTATTCCTAATGCCTATCACGTATGTCCCACAATTGCCCAAGTCCTCTAACCTAGGCGCTTTGATACCACCTGTGACGCCCCCGCTTCTCCCAAGAACGAACCCCAGGGTATCGGCGGGACGCCTGCCTAGCTCGCGCCAGAACTCAAAATTTCAAAACAACAAAAACTAGATAAACCAAAAACGTACTATTCATAATATATACAATCCCAAAATAGTTCTATTTATATCCCCAAAAGTAGCTATTCAGACCAAAACGTTACACTATGATAACAACCAGCAGAAAGTGGACCCTAAGGAGGGTCCTTATACAAACCACCAAAACAAAAAGGAACATCTTAATTGTCCAACTATTACAAACTAAACCTAACTATACTAGTGGCAGTGCCAAAAGTTCCCCGCGTCGGCCCCTGCTAAGGAAAACAAAAGGAAAGGGGTAAGCTATATGTTTAGTAAGTAAACGGGGTAAAATCGTAAATTTCACATTTAGATAAACAACTATTTCACAAAAGTGTTCAGTCAAGTGCAAAAGTAACAATACAAATGAAGGATACAGGTTGGCTCCAAAGCCAAGTCGTTTGCCATGCGTGACCTCCTGCCGACACTCCGTCGACCACTAATAAGGTCCGTAGAATTCCACTTGTACACCCACCTAACACCTCATCACTCTCACTGGCCAGTCACCTCACAAACTTGCTCGAGTGAACGAAATTGAGCTCGATTCACAACTTGAACCTACAAACTTGGTTCACATTCTCGGTGAACCGGATTCACAAACTTGGTGACCTCGGACTAGATTGGACTGGCTTCGACCAAGCCCCGGCTGGCTCGAATAGTCCATCTAGGTCAGAAGATCGACCCCAACTCACAAACGCCACCCCGAGCTACAAGTTCAAGGGGTTCAAACCCAAAATAATTCATTTAAACATGTCATGTATAAATATGCATGTAAATTAGGGTTTAGGTCGAGTGCGATAAAGTACACCCTCGCCTAGGTACCCTTTAATTCACCTCAAAACACATAAGCAAGTTATATACAAAACGGCCCGAATACTTACTCAAAGAACCAAGATAGCAAAAGTACGAAAATAGCATCACGAAGGATAGCTAGTAGTAGGCTCTACCGGCTCCGCCTAGCTCACCACCGTCTGAAATAAAAGATTACATCACATAATATCACAAACGGCTACTAACATGCCTAAAACAAGCAAAAAGGCAAAATTGGCACGTGCAAGTGCAGAAACGGCAAACGAAAACGTAAACGGCCGGCAACAAAAACGGCAGATTTGGCACCTAGAATCGTTTTGACCAAATTCTAGGCTACGATTATCAGATTGAAGTGCATGAGGTACCGTTGCGAAGATAAGAAGAAGGGCTACAACTTTCATAAAGGCACCTCAAGCCAGATCTCAATGGAACTAGGACAAAATTGTGCAAAACAGTTCCAGCCATTTCATTTCGGGTTACCAAACAGGCCCTGTTTGAAAGAGCATAACTCACGACTCAGAAATCGGAATCAAGAAATTCCGGAGGCATTAGAAAGCTTATTTATAAGGGTATAACTTTTGCGTTTTGATCAAAAGTTGAATCAATATGGAGTATAGGGAAAAAGGGTTTCAAAGTTCCTGTCAGAACTGTCCAAATTCGAAGGCAGTTCTGACAACCGATCTTGTTTTGGTCATAATTGAAGCTACGGAACTCGGATTTGGATGTACTTTATACCATTTCGAAGCTAAGACCAAGGTCTACATTTCTTATGAAGATATAAACACCCAGTTCGCACGTTATCGAAGTGAACTAAACACGGTCAGAGGCAAAATCCAGAAACGTTGCAAAATCCTGGGTTTAGAACAGAAGTGAAGGTTTTGGCCATAACTCAGGATCTACTGATCGGATTGGGCTAAAATTTTGCAGGCACGACAAGGACTTAATGTGATACAACTTTCATGTTTTGGGCAAACTCTGAATCCGCACGTAACATCAAGAAAAATGGAGCCAAAGTTAAGATGCTGAACTGTCCTGGTTTCCAGTTTTGCCGGTTTTGCACTCCGCAACCGCACAATCCGTTTCTATGGTTCTTATGCAAGTTTTCTAACCAAATTCATACCAAATAAATACACATATACCAGCTTCTACATGGCCTACTAATGGTCTGAAATTTCCCTCTAAGACATCAAAAATTCTCAAACACTAACCATAATCCCTAACCTCACTTCAATTGCACCAAAGACTTATTCTAACAACTTATTAACCAAACCCTATCCAAGTTAATCCTTAACCAAGCTTATACTCCTTGCTTTAGCCTAGGGTTTCTTAACCCAAATCAGTTTTTACCATTCACTCACCAAACAAATGAAGCAAATCATCAAACACAACCACTATAAGTTCAATAACACAAGATTAGAGCTAACTAAAATGTTTAGCATGAAAGCCTAATTCTTTCTTATCTTGACCGAAATTCCAGCAGCAATAAGTCACTAAAATTAACCATTAAACTACTCAATAATCACTACATAAACCACACAAGTTCATAATCATAACAAAACATCACTTTCATGGCTTCAAAGCTTAATCACTACTCTTTAACTTCCAAGAGAGAGATATATACCTTCAAGCAAGCTTTGTTGATGATCAACCCACAACAAACAAGTAGCAAAGATGTTGTCTTAAACTCCAAGACCAAGATGGAAGCTAGAAGAAATTGAACTTGGAAGAACTTTCCCTTTCTCTCTTGCTCTCTCTCTCGGCCTCTCACTCTCTCTTTCTCTTTAGTTTATTTTGTTTTGTTTCTAATGATTATCTTGCATAAGAAGATGATACATATAAGTCAAAGCCATGGAGGATATTTTCCATCCTAACCAATCACATAAAAGTTCCTCAATTGCCCTTTTAACCCCTTGCACTCCAACTTTACATTAAATCAACTCTAGCCCTTAAACATTTATTTTCTCTTTCTTACTCCTTTTCCCCTCAAACATTTATAATCTTTCAATTAACTCCATAGGTTACTAACTTAATCTAATCCAAAACACTTGACCACACTTAATTACTTCACTAATCACCCTCCTATATTAATCACCTATACTTAAACATACTTTATCCCACATAAAAGCAATTAAACAATAACCTTTTTGTCAAGGGCAAAATTAGGGTTTAAACCTAACTTAAAACTTCTAATAAATCATAACACTAGAGGTTTTACTCATTTAGGGTTTCTAACCTTCTTAAACTTATTTAACCTATATAAAATGGATCAAATCCTATACTTACCCACACTAAAACACACACTAGCATAACTAACTTTAACCACTACTCGAACTTATGATTAATACAACACCTAGGGTTTCAATCCTAACCCCAACTCAGGGTTTTCTAATTAGTCCCAAAACCTAATGTTACCGCACAAATAATGAATATAACCTAATATCAAACTTAAGAACTGACCGGGGTCTCACAACCTCCCCCACTTAGAATAATTTCGTCCTCGAAATTAACCGGAGTCCATTTGGGTTCAAAAGTCTATAAATCCAAACATAACGTGTGCTTAGTATTCAAACTAGAAACAAAATAAAGAACACAAAGCAAATGCACAAAAGACACGCAAAGAATAAGTGCAAAAGATTATACTCAAATATATACATTTATTTACAAAGCCACACCAAAAGATATACAAGTTATCCGACATCCGGTCGGTACAAAACCCTTTAAATACATGAGCATTCGGGCTCCAAAAATGTAGTAAACCACCAAATAACAAAAGAAACCAGACATACTGGTTATAACAAAACAAACATGTCAGATAGTCAAAAGAATATCCCAACAACGGCCCTACGCGCCTCCCCTAGGGCCCCCATCCCCAACAGAACCTAAAGTATCTACCTCGCCTATCAACTCGGGGCCGGTAGCTCGTGGTGGTGCCTCCGCGGCCATATCTAGTAGGACCTCGCAGTCCAACATAATACTCCGGGCCCTCTCCCTAAGCTGCCTCCTCATAGCTAAGAGGTGCTGGTGTGTGTCTCGGAGACTCCGCTCCAAGTCCCTAATGCGCAACGCCTGCCCGTGGCCAACCTCTCTAACCTCCTCTTGCTGTCTAGTCAAACGATCACAAGCCACCCCCAAGCTGCGTCGCTCGTCGTCCACTTCCAGGACGACCTCGTCAGGGTAGCCATACGTATAGCAACACTGACAGGGTCGGCGCAACACCTGACCAAACGGGGAATACGAAGTGTAGGGCTCCCCAGGACTCTTCCGATACCGGATCACCCGTCTACGCATCACCCGGTTCTCCAGGCCCCTCACACTCGGAGGTCTCGGTCCCGGTCCCACGCCACTAGGTCCAGCACCCCTAGAACTGCCCGGATCCATACCTACAAAACATTAAATTGTCAGTTCACCAGTATTTCAACTTAAAATATACCATTCATCTTAAAGAGAATCACGTATTCCTAATGCCTATCACGTATGTCCCACAATTGCCCAAGTCCTCTAACCTAGGCGCTTTGATACCACCTGTGACGCCCCCGCTTCTCCCAAGAACGAACCCCAGGGTATCGGCGGGACGCCTGCCTAGCTCGCGCCAGAACTCAAAATTTCAAAACAACAAAAACTAGATAAACCAAAAACGTACTATTCATAATATATACAATCCCAAAATAGTTCTATTTATATCCCCAAAAGTAGCTATTCAGACCAAAACGTTACACTATGATAACAACCAGCAGAAAGTGGACCCTAAGGAGGGTCCTTATACAAACCACCAAAACAAAAAGGAACATCTTAATTGTCCAACTATTACAAACTAAACCTAACTATACTAGTGGCAGTGCCAAAAGTTCCCCGCGTCGGCCCCTGCTAAGGAAAACAAAAGGAAAGGGGTAAGCTATATGTTTAGTAAGTAAACGGGGTAAAATCGTAAATTTCACATTTAGATAAACAACTATTTCACAAAAGTGTTCAGTCAAGTGCAAAAGTAACAATACAAATGAAGGATACAGGTTGGCTCCAAAGCCAAGTCGTTTGCCATGCGTGACCTCCTGCCGACACTCCGTCGACCACTAATAAGGTCCGTAGAATTCCACTTGTACACCCACCTAACACCTCATCACTCTCACTGGCCAGTCACCTCACAAACTTGCTCGAGTGAACGAAATTGAGCTCGATTCACAACTTGAACCTACAAACTTGGTTCACATTCTCGGTGAACCGGATTCACAAACTTGGTGACCTCGGACTAGATTGGACTGGCTTCGACCAAGCCCCGGCTGGCTCGAATAGTCCATCTAGGTCAGAAGATCGACCCCAACTCACAAACGCCACCCCGAGCTACAAGTTCAAGGGGTTCAAACCCAAAATAATTCATTTAAACATGTCATGTATAAATATGCATGTAAATTAGGGTTTAGGTCGAGTGCGATAAAGTACACCCTCGCCTAGGTACCCTTTAATTCACCTCAAAACACATAAGCAAGTTATATACAAAACGGCCCGAATACTTACTCAAAGAACCAAGATAGCAAAAGTACGAAAATAGCATCACGAAGGATAGCTAGTAGTAGGCTCTACCGGCTCCGCCTAGCTCACCACCGTCTGAAATAAAAGATTACATCACATAATATCACAAACGGCTACTAACATGCCTAAAACAAGCAAAAAGGCAAAATTGGCACGTGCAAGTGCAGAAACGGCAAACGAAAACGTAAACGGCCGGCAACAAAAACGGCAGATTTGGCACCTAGAATCGTTTTGACCAAATTCTAGGCTACGATTATCAGATTGAAGTGCATGAGGTACCGTTGCGAAGATAAGAAGAAGGGCTACAACTTTCATAAAGGCACCTCAAGCCAGATCTCAATGGAACTAGGACAAAATTGTGCAAAACAGTTCCAGCCATTTCATTTCGGGTTACCAAACAGGCCCTGTTTGAAAGAGCATAACTCACGACTCAGAAATCGGAATCAAGAAATTCCGGAGGCATTAGAAAGCTTATTTATAAGGGTATAACTTTTGCGTTTTGATCAAAAGTTGAATCAATATGGAGTATAGGGAAAAAGGGTTTCAAAGTTCCTGTCAGAACTGTCCAAATTCGAAGGCAGTTCTGACAACCGATCTTGTTTTGGTCATAATTGAAGCTACGGAACTCGGATTTGGATGTACTTTATACCATTTCGAAGCTAAGACCAAGGTCTACATTTCTTATGAAGATATAAACACCCAGTTCGCACGTTATCGAAGTGAACTAAACACGGTCAGAGGCAAAATCCAGAAACGTTGCAAAATCCTGGGTTTAGAACAGAAGTGAAGGTTTTGGCCATAACTCAGGATCTACTGATCGGATTGGGCTAAAATTTTGCAGGCACGACAAGGACTTAATGTGATACAACTTTCATGTTTTGGGCAAACTCTGAATCCGCACGTAACATCAAGAAAAATGGAGCCAAAGTTAAGATGCTGAACTGTCCTGGTTTCCAGTTTTGCCGGTTTTGCACTCCGCAACCGCACAATCCGTTTCTATGGTTCTTATGCAAGTTTTCTAACCAAATTCATACCAAATAAATACACATATACCAGCTTCTACATGGCCTACTAATGGTCTGAAATTTCCCTCTAAGACATCAAAAATTCTCAAACACTAACCATAATCCCTAACCTCACTTCAATTGCACCAAAGACTTATTCTAACAACTTATTAACCAAACCCTATCCAAGTTAATCCTTAACCAAGCTTATACTCCTTGCTTTAGCCTAGGGTTTCTTAACCCAAATCAGTTTTTACCATTCACTCACCAAACAAATGAAGCAAATCATCAAACACAACCACTATAAGTTCAATAACACAAGATTAGAGCTAACTAAAATGTTTAGCATGAAAGCCTAATTCTTTCTTATCTTGACCGAAATTCCAGCAGCAATAAGTCACTAAAATTAACCATTAAACTACTCAATAATCACTACATAAACCACACAAGTTCATAATCATAACAAAACATCACTTTCATGGCTTCAAAGCTTAATCACTACTCTTTAACTTCCAAGAGAGAGATATATACCTTCAAGCAAGCTTTGTTGATGATCAACCCACAACAAACAAGTAGCAAAGATGTTGTCTTAAACTCCAAGACCAAGATGGAAGCTAGAAGAAATTGAACTTGGAAGAACTTTCCCTTTCTCTCTTGCTCTCTCTCTCGGCCTCTCACTCTCTCTTTCTCTTTAGTTTATTTTGTTTTGTTTCTAATGATTATCTTGCATAAGAAGATGATACATATAAGTCAAAGCCATGGAGGATATTTTCCATCCTAACCAATCACATAAAAGTTCCTCAATTGCCCTTTTAACCCCTTGCACTCCAACTTTACATTAAATCAACTCTAGCCCTTAAACATTTATTTTCTCTTTCTTACTCCTTTTCCCCTCAAACATTTATAATCTTTCAATTAACTCCATAGGTTACTAACTTAATCTAATCCAAAACACTTGACCACACTTAATTACTTCACTAATCACCCTCCTATATTAATCACCTATACTTAAACATACTTTATCCCACATAAAAGCAATTAAACAATAACCTTTTTGTCAAGGGCAAAATTAGGGTTTAAACCTAACTTAAAACTTCTAATAAATCATAACACTAGAGGTTTTACTCATTTAGGGTTTCTAACCTTCTTAAACTTATTTAACCTATATAAAATGGATCAAATCCTATACTTACCCACACTAAAACACACACTAGCATAACTAACTTTAACCACTACTCGAACTTATGATTAATACAACACCTAGGGTTTCAATCCTAACCCCAACTCAGGGTTTTCTAATTAGTCCCAAAACCTAATGTTACCGCACAAATAATGAATATAACCTAATATCAAACTTAAGAACTGACCGGGGTCTCACAACCTCCCCCACTTAGAATAATTTCGTCCTCGAAATTAACCGGAGTCCATTTGGGTTCAAAAGTCTATAAATCCAAACATAACGTGTGCTTAGTATTCAAACTAGAAACAAAATAAAGAACACAAAGCAAATGCACAAAAGACACGCAAAGAATAAGTGCAAAAGATTATACTCAAATATATACATTTATTTACAAAGCCACACCAAAAGATATACAAGTTATCCGACATCCGGTCGGTACAAAACCCTTTAAATACATGAGCATTCGGGCTCCAAAAATGTAGTAAACCACCAAATAACAAAAGAAACCAGACATACTGGTTATAACAAAACAAACATGTCAGATAGTCAAAAGAATATCCCAACAACGGCCCTACGCGCCTCCCCTAGGGCCCCCATCCCCAACAGAACCTAAAGTATCTACCTCGCCTATCAACTCGGGGCCGGTAGCTCGTGGTGGTGCCTCCGCGGCCATATCTAGTAGGACCTCGCAGTCCAACATAATACTCCGGGCCCTCTCCCTAAGCTGCCTCCTCATAGCTAAGAGGTGCTGGTGTGTGTCTCGGAGACTCCGCTCCAAGTCCCTAATGCGCAACGCCTGCCCGTGGCCAACCTCTCTAACCTCCTCTTGCTGTCTAGTCAAACGATCACAAGCCACCCCCAAGCTGCGTCGCTCGTCGTCCACTTCCAGGACGACCTCGTCAGGGTAGCCATACGTATAGCAACACTGACAGGGTCGGCGCAACACCTGACCCAACGGGGAATATGTTAGTCCCACAGACAACCAAGAGGGGGGGTGAATTGGTTTGATTAAAATCTTAACCAAGTTTATGCACTTTTTCGTTAATGAAAATTTGCCTTCCTTTTTAGTAATGATCAACCAAGTAGATAAGAAGACAATAGCAATATTGATCAGAGAAGCAAGTATAGATAAGCAATGAATATTTTATTAAACAGAAATGTAAAATAGAGAGACAAACCAAGTGTCTACCAAGCTTAACCCAAACTTGAAGACCAAACACTAGGAAGAGCAACTTCTCTTTGATGAACGAAGATCAACTAGATGTACAATGGAGGGAGCACTTCCTCCTTGCCCTAAGCCTCACTTAGTCAAGCTAGGAAGTTTTACAATCACTCAGAAAACCCTCAACAAAGCTACACTAAAGATCCTTTCAACCACAAAAGAAATGCTCAACAGAAATTCACACCACTTTAAAACAAATCTGCTTTGGAGACTATTTTCTAGCTAAAATATCTCACTAGATCTTGTAAACAAAGTGTGCAAAAGTTCCTACTTCGTTCAGACCAGTTTGATTTTAAAGAGAACCAGAAATGGGCTTCATCAATGCTTCCAACGGATAGAAGGCAGCTGAAGAGTCAACTAGCCGTTGGGGCTGTCGGACGTCCGACGATCGAATCATCGTCCGAACCAATCGTCCGATGATAGCCAAGTTGAGGTTCGGACGTCCGATAAGTTCTTTGTCGTCCGACAGCACAGCGTCCGACCTTGGGCCGAGAGCTAGCAAGTTATCTTGGAATTTTTCGGACGTCCGATGCGATTGATTAGCGTCGTGAATGGGAGTGAGTGAAATGGGTGAAGGATCATGTGCAGTCTTAGACCTAAGTTCACTAGAAGATGCACCCTTATAAGCCCACAGATTATCTTTGAAAACAAGATTTTTCCTTTCAAAATACCCTTTTGTAAAGGCATAAGAAGATGCTTCTTTAGGACAAACACCTAGAATAGGGACTTTGTTAAACTCAAAAATCTTTTGAAGAAACTTTCCATAAGATAATTTTCTGCGAGAATCAGTGGCATAGCGAAGTAAGAACTTGCACATGACAAAACCAAAATCAATACGAATTTTTTCTTGAAAACAATAAAAGAGGTACAACTCCATTTTGTTTGCATCAGTTCTGTGGCCATCAGTAGGCACAAGCAGGTTTGAAATGATAGAAAAAGCAATTAAATTCACAGGGGCCAGATCATTCAATTTAGCATCAGCAGGTGAGGAAAAACTTCTTTTGAAATAGGTTAACATTTTTGTCCCATCAAAATGATTTGCAGCAGTAGGAAGCTCTTCATAAGAAAAGAAATTAGCAATTTTATCTTTGCATAAACGTTCAATGGTAGTATTTAAAATGGAGTTCACGATTTCAGAGTCAATGATTAAGTCTACCCCATTAACCCTGGAAAATATTTCAGTTGGGTCAGAACCTTTCCTTAGATTGGCAAAAAATTGATGCAACATATCAGGATAGTAGACATTTGGCATAGAAATAAGATGTGACCATTTCTGGAAAGCAAATAGACTCAGAATGGATTCTAAACCTATGGAGCGAAATTCAGAGGGGTTTACAGTTCTTTGAGGGATGACACCCTTCTGGGATATCCAGGAGTATTTGTCTTTCGCAGCATCATCAAAGAATGTAGGAGGAGGAACTGATTTAGGAGGCGGTTGAGAGGAGGTCCCCTGTCCAGATTCAGGCTGAGATGTGGGTTGTGGAGTAGGCCGTGACATTTGACCCTTGATAGCTCCCCTTTTGAAGCGTTTGGATGTCCGTTTGACAGTAGGAAGATCCTCATCCTCATCCCTGAGTGGATGCTTGCGTCCGGCAGTAACTTTTCCTCCCCTTAGATTCACCATTGTTCTAAATGTGTGGAATGGAGGATGCAAATGATGCACACAGCAGTAGGGAAGTGAATCGCACAGAAATTTTGGGACAAAAACACCTTGAACGAGATTTGACAGAGCGGTTATGCAAGAGTAGGGTTGTGAGGAAAATTTGGGGATTTGCGAAATGTTACTCAGTTTGGTGAAATGATCAGGAGAAATGAAACGCAAACGATGGGGAAATGTTTTGGTTGAGTCAATTTGGGAATGGTAGTTACAGAATGGTACGAATTTGAGAGTGAGGGAAGAGAGAGTTTTCGTCCGAGAGGAAATAGGATATGAAGAGACTGAAGCAAATAAGGAAGAAAGTTGATTTAAAACAAATGAGCCGTTGCACTGTCGGACGGCCGAACGAAGTTGTGCGTCCGACAGTTGCGTCCGAACAGGCGCAATTCTGGAAAATGGCTGAAGAACATCATCGGACGTCCGTTCATCTTCTTTCGGACGTCCGAAGACTTTGAGAAATATTAGGATGATTTTTCGATTATTCCTAATTTTGATCTTAGATGAATGAACTGATCTAATGGCAGAGCTTTGGTAAAAATATCAGCAAATTGATCTTTAGAACAAACATAATTTACACATATTTCACCTTTTTGAACAAGATCACGAATAAAGTGATGCTTTATATCTATGTGTTTTGTCCTAGAATGATGAATAGGATTTTTGGTCAAATTGATAGCACTAGTATTATCACAGAATACAGGCATGCAGTCATACAACAATCCAAAATCATTCAAAGTGTGCTTCATCCATAGAAGTTGAGCACAACATGCACTAGCGGCAATATATTCCGCCTCGGTGGTAGACAAAGAGATTGCACATTGTTTCTTGCTAAACCAAGAGACTAAACAATTTCCAAGAAAATGACAAGTTCCACTCGTACTCTTTCTATCCACATGACAACCTCCAAAATCAGCATCCGAATAACCATATAAAGCAAACTCATTAGATGTAGCATACCAAAGACCATAGTCTAATGTACCTTTCAAATACCTAAAAATTCTTTTTACAGCATTCAAATGTGATTCTTTTGGACAAGATTGAAATCTAGCACACAAGCAAACAGCAAACATAATATCAGGTCTACTTGCGGTTAAATAAAGTAGGCTTCCGATCATACCTCTATAATGCTTTTCATCCACATGATTACCTTCTTCATCTTTGTCAAGCTTTGTAGAAGTGCACATTGGAGTTCCAACTTGTTTTGAGTCCTCCATGCCAAACCTTTTCAGCAATTCCTTGGTATATTTTGCTTGATTTATAAAAATTCCCTCAAGAGCTTGATGTATTTGAAGTCCAAGGAAGAAATTTAATTCTCCCATCATACTCATTTCAAATTCATTTTGCATAGTGGTGGAAAACTCCTTACATAGATACTCATTAGTAGCACCGAAAATAATATCATCAACATATATTTGCACAATAAGAAGGTCTTTCAACACATGCTTAGTAAAAAGTGTGGTGTCCACAACACCCCTTTTGAAACCCTTTTCAATCAAGAACCCACTTAATCTTTCATACCAAGCTCTTGGAGCCTGTTTTAAACCATATAAAGCTTTAGAAAGTTTAAACACATGACTTGGAAATTTTGTATTTTCAAAACCGGGGGGTTGATCCACATACACTTCTTGATCAATAAAACCATTTAAAAAGGCACTTTTAACATCCATTTGAAACAATTTGAAACCTTTGAAGCAAGCAAAAGCAAGAAGCATTCTAATAGATTCTAATCTTGCTACGGGAGCAAATGTTTCATCAAAATCAATTCCTTCTTCTTGTGCATATCCTTTAGCAACTAATCTGGCTTTATTTCTTACAACAACACCTTTATCATCCAACTTATTTCTAAAAATCCACTTTGTGCCAATGATAGGCTGATTTTGAGGTCTATCAACAAGTGTCCAAACTTCATTTCTCTCAAATTGATTAAGTTCCTCTTGCATAGCCAAAATCCAGTTTTCATCCTTTAAAGCATCATTGATATTTTTAGGTTCAAAAAGAGAAACTAAAGCAAAATTATCAATCAATTTTCTAGATGAGGAACGAGTGTTTACCTTCTCGGATGGATCACCAATTATAAGTTCTTTTGGATGATTTTGGCTGAATTTCCAAGCCTTGGGAAGATCTTTGAGTGGATCATCATTTTTGTCTTCATCTTCCACTTCTTGATCATTATGAACTTCATTTTCCATTTCAGTTGCTGCTGGTTTAGAACTTCCTTCATTCCCAATTGATAGCTTTTCCATTCCTTCTCGAACACCTACATCATCATCCTCACACAAACTTTTGGAATTATCATCATTGGCTTCATCAAATGTTATATGTATAGCTTCTTCAATCACAAGAGTCCTTCTATTAAAAACTCTATATCCTCTTTTATTTTCACAATATCCCAAAAATATTCCTTCATCAGATTTTTTATCAAACTTGCCAAGATGTTCCTTTAGATTCAAAATAAAGCATTTACAACCAAATACTTTGAAATAACCAACCGTAGGTTTCTTATCAAAAATCAGTTCATAAGGAGTTTTCTTCAAAATAGGTCTCAAGAGAATTCTATTCATTACATAACATGCAGTGTTTACCGCTTCAGCCCAAAGGTATTTAGGCAATCTACATTCATTCAACATAGTTCTAGCAGCCTCTTGGAGAGTCCTGTTTTTCCTTTCTACAACACCATTTTGCTGTGGAGTCCTTGCAATAGAAAACTCATGAGTTATACCATTATAATCACAAAATTCTGGAAATCCACAAAATTTGAATTCAGTTCCATTATCACTTCTAATTCTAACAATTTTTAAACCAAGCAGATTTTGCACTTTAGCAAACAATGAAGTAAAATTCTTGAAGGCATCATCTTTATGAGCAAGAAATATCACCCAAGTGTATCTAGAATAATCATCCACAATCACAAAACAGTATTTCTTACCACCCAAGCTAGAGATTTGAGTAGGGCCAAATAAGTCAAGATGCAAGAGTTCTAAGGGTTTTGAAGTAGATACACACTTCTTTGTTTTAAAAGAAACTTTTGTTTGCTTACCAAATTGACATGCATCACATATTTTATCCTTTTCAAAACTGATTTTTGGCAAGCCTCTAACTAGTTCCTTTTTCGAAATTTCCTTTAGTAAGTCCATGTTAAAATGACAAAGTCTTCTATGCCACAACCAAGGATCTTCATTTGAAGCTTTAAGACATTTTAAGCTAGAAGAATTAACTTTATCAAGAATCACAATATATATGTCATTAAACCTCTTACCTTTGAACACAACATTGTATTTGGAATCAAGTACAATGCATTCAAGCTTTTTAAACAACACATACAAGTCTTTATCACACAATTGACTAACACTAAGCAAGTTATAACCTAAGTTATCAACCAAGAGCACATTATGAACAAAAGTTTCACCATCCTTACCAACATCACCTATTCCAATTGTCTTAGCTTTCACATCATCACCAAATGTTACCTTTCCACTTGATTTTGATTTCAGCTTTATGAACAAGGAGGGATCACCGGTCATGTGCCTTGAGCAGCCGCTATCAATAAACCATTTGGACTTGTTTGATCCTTTTTCCTGAAAAGATAAGGTGTTTGGTACCCATTTTAATTTTTGGGTCCATAATAGTTAGCATTGTATCTAACTAACCACATGCATTTCATCCCTTTGTTCAGATTTCTTTTCACATAGCAATCTCCTTTCAAATGCCCTCTTTGACAACAGAAATCACACATAATGAAAGAGTTCTTAACATGTACTGGTTTGATATATCTCAATCCACCTCTTCTATATGTTGTGAAGCCATGTGCAATTTTGTTGTGAGCAAATGTTCTTTGACAAGCAGTAAGATGGGTAGATGACATGTTTCTTTTGAGAAAATCCTGTTTTCTTGATTTCAAAGTTTCATCCAAGATGTCCATTCTTTTCTTCAAATCACCATGCTTTTCCTTCAGCATTTCACAAATATTAGTCTTTCTGTCAAGCTCGTTTTGAACATCACATCCGGCTCTTACAAGGCATTCATTGTCAGTCTTTAGATGTTTATTTTGTTGAACCAGACTTGTATTTTCTTGAATGAGAAAAGCAATTTTCTGTTTTAACAGCTTGTTTTTATCATAAGATTCCTTCAAGGCATTATGTAGCTTTTCAACAAAAGATTCAAGATCATCATCTTCATCATCATCACTTTCAGATTGTGAGTGAGTGGAAGATACCTCATTATTTCCAATAGCCATGAAGGCCATTTGAGCTGATTCCTCTTCTTCTTCAACTTCCCCTTCGGAGTTGCATTCATTCCAAGTAATCTGAAAGTTGTTGAATCTTGGCTTTCGATCAGCTTTTCCATCTTTCATCTTCTTCATGGGGCATTCATTTGCATAGTGTCCAATCTGTCCACATTCGAAGCATTTGTCCAACTGTTTCTTGTTGAAATCTTGTTTTCCTTTGTACTTTGCGATAGATGGTTGATTCTGGAATTGATTGCTAGGACCTCCCCTTCTAAACTTTCTTTTATTCAAAATCCTTTTGAAGCCTCTGGTGATAAGAGCAAGATCATTATCATCACCATCCGAGTCTTCATCATCCAGGTGAGCTGGATCATCTTCACCTTGAGTAGTCTTTAGAGCAATGTTTCTCTTTGCTCTAGCATCCTCTTCCTCCTGCACTTTAGATTTCAGTTTCAACTCATAAGAGGTTAGTGAGTTAATGATGGATTCAATAGGCACAGAACTTAAATCCTTAGCCTCTTCTATTGCAGTCACTTTATTTTCCCATTCTTTGCCCAAAGCATTGAGAATTTTCCTGTTCTTCTCTCCCAAGGTGTACTCTTTGCCCAACACCTCGAGATCTTTGATCAAGTCAGTGAACCTGCAAAACATTTTGTCAATATCCTCAAGAGGTTCAATCTTAAAAGATTCATACTTTGTGACCAAGATGGCCTTTCTCTGTTCTCTCACATTGTCACCACCCTCATGGATTTCTCTTAACTTATCCCACATTTCTTTGGCTGATTTACAGCCTTTCACTCTAATTGATTCATTTGAATCTAAGGCACTATAAAGAACATTCATGGCCTTGGCATTCAATGTAAGGTTAGTTCTATCTTGAGCATTCATTTCAGCTCTCATTTTTGGCCGAAGCAACCCTGTATCTGCATCAAGAAAGTTAGCTTCATGCGGTCCTTCACTGACAATAAACCATAGTTCAATATCAATAGATTGTAAAAAGATAATCATTCGTTCTTTCCAGCTAACATAGTTAGAGCCACTGAACATGGGAGGCCTAGTAACAGATTGCCCCTCAACAAACATAGCATGACTGGTTGTCATCTTTACTCCAAGCCGTTAGAGCTTAATCTCAAGGAGACCAAGCTCTGATACCAATTGTTAGTCCCACAGACAACCAAGAGGGGGGGTGAATTGGTTTGATTAAAATCTTAACCAAGTTTATGCACTTTTTCGTTAATGAAAATTTACCTTCCTTTTTAGTAATGATCAACCAAGTAGATAAGAAGACAATAGCAATATTGATCAGAGAAGCAAGTATAGATAAGCAATGAATATTTTATTAAACAGAAATGTAAAATAGAGAGACAAACCAAGTGTCTACCAAGCTTAACCCAAACTTGAAGACCAAACACTAGGAAGAGCAACTTCTCTTTGATGAACGAAGATCAACTAGATGTACAATGGAGGGAGCACTTCCTCCTTGCCCTAAGCCTCACTTAGTCAAGCTAGGAAGTTTTACAATCACTCAGAAAACCCTCAACAAAGCTACACTAAAGATCCTTTCAACCACAAAAGAAATGCTCAACAGAAATTCACACCACTTTAAAACAAATCTGCTTTGGAGACTATTTTCTAGCTAAAATATCTCACTAGATCTTGTAAACAAAGTGTGCAAAAGTTCCTACTTCGTTCAGACCAGTTTGATTTTAAAGAGAACCAGAAATGGGCTTCATCAATGCTTCCAACGGATAGAAGGCAGCTGAAGAGTCAACTAGCCGTTGGGGCTGTCGGACGTCCGACGATCGAATCATCGTCCGAACCAATCGTCCGATGATAGCCAAGTTGAGGTTCGGACGTCCGATAAGTTCTTTGTCGTCCGACAGCACAGCGTCCGACCTTGGGCCGAGAGCTAGCAAGTTATCTTGGAATTTTTCGGACGTCCGATGCGATTGATTAGCGTCCGATGGCAAGCGTCCGATCCTTCCGGACGTCCGCTGCTTCTATGTGAGCGTCCGACGGTGCTTCCTTCCTGATGTTCTTCATCCTTTCGGACGTCCGACAGTTTCCTTTCGGCCGTCCGACCTGATTGTCCTGTTTTTGCTTCAGAGAATCACGTATTCCTAATGCCTATCACGTATGTCCCACAATTGCCCAAGTCCTCTAACCTAGGCGCTCTGATACCACCTGTGACGCCCCCGCTTCTCCCAAGAACGAACCCCAGGGTATCGGCGGGACGCCTGCCTAGCTCGCGCCAGAACTCAAAATTTCAAAACAACAAAAACTAGATAAACCAAAAACGTACTATTCATAATATATACAATCCCAAAATAGTTCTATTTATATCCCCAAAAGTAGCTATTCAGACCAAAACGTTACACTATGATAACAACCAGCAGAAAGTGGACCCTAAGGAGGGTCCTTATACAAACCACCAAAACAAAAAGGAACATCTTAATTGTCCAACTATTACAAACTAAACCTAACTATACTAGTGGCAGTGCCAAAAGTTCCCCGCGTCGGACCCTGCTAAGGAAAACAAAAGGAAAGGGGTAAGCTATATGTTTAGTAAGTAAACGGGGTAAAATCGTAAATTTCACATTTAGATAAACAACTATTTCACAAAAGTGTTCAGTCAAGTGCAAAAGTAACAATACAAATGAAGGATACAGGTTGGCTCCAAAGCCAAGTCGTTTGCCATGCGTGACCTCCTGCCGACACTCCGTCGACCACTAATAAGGTCCGTAGAATTCCACTTGTACACCCACCTAACACCTCATCACTCTCACTGGCCAGTCACCTCACAAACTTGCTCGAGTGAACGAAATTGAGCTCGATTCACAACTTGAACCTACAAACTTGGTTCACATTCTCGGTGAACCGGATTCACAAACTTGGTGACCTCGGACTAGATTGGACTGGCTTCGACCAAGTCCCGGCTGGCTCGAATAGTCCATCTAGGTCAGAAGATCGACCCCAACTCACAAACGCCACCCCGAGCTACAAGTTCAAGGGGTTCAAACCCAAAATAATTCATTTAAACATGTCATGTATAAATATGCATGTAAATTAGGGTTTAGGTCGAGTGCGATAAAGTACACCCTCGCCTAGGTACCCTTTAATTCACCTCAAAACACATAAGCAAGTTATATACAAAACGGCCCGAATACTTACTCAAAGAACCAAGATAGCAAAAGTACGAAAATAGCATCACGAAGGATAGCTAGTAGTAGGCTCTACCGGCTCCGCCTAGCTCACCACCGTCTGAAATAAAAGATTACATCACATAATATCACAAACGGCTACTAACATGCCTAAAACAAGCAAAAAGGCAAAATTGGCACGTGCAAGTGCAGAAACGGCAAACGAAAACGTAAACGGCCGGCAACAAAAACGGCAGATTTGGCACCTAGAATCGTTTTGACCAAATTCTAGGCTACGATTATCAGATTGAAGTGCATGAGGTACCGTTGCGAAGATAAGAAGAAGGGCTACAACTTTCATAAAGGCACCTCAAGCCAGATCTCAATGGAACTAGGACAAAATTGTGCAAAACAGTTCCAGCCATTTCATTTCGGGTTACCAAACAGGCCCTGTTTGAAAGAGCATAACTCACGACTCAGAAATCGGAATCAAGAAATTCCGGAGGCATTAGAAAGCTTATTTATAAGGGTATAACTTTTGCGTTTTGATCAAAAGTTGAATCAATATGGAGTATAGGGAAAAAGGGTTTCAAAGTTCCTGTCAGAACTGTCCAAATTCGAAGGCAGTTCTGACAACCGATCTTGTTTTGGTCATAATTGAAGCTACGGAACTCGGATTTGGATGTACTTTATACCATTTCGAAGCTAAGACCAAGGTCTACATTTCTTATGAAGATATAAACACCCAGTTCGCACGTTATCGAAGTGAACTAAACACGGTCAGAGGCAAAATCCAGAAACGTTGCAAAATCCTGGGTTTAGAACAGAAGTGAAGGTTTTGGCCATAACTCAGGATCTACTGATCGGATTGGGCTAAAATTTTGCAGGCACGACAAGGACTTAATGTGATACAACTTTCATGTTTTGGGCAAACTCTGAATCCGCACGTAACATCAAGAAAAATGGAGCCAAAGTTAAGATGCTGAACTGTCCTGGTTTCCAGTTTTGCCGGTTTTGCACTCCGCAACCGCACAATCCGTTTCTATGGTTCTTATGCAAGTTTTCTAACCAAATTCATACCAAATAAATACACATATACCAGCTTCTACATGGCCTACTAATGGTCTGAAATTTCCCTCTAAGACATCAAAAATTCTCAAACACTAACCATAATCCCTAACCTCACTTCAATTGCACCAAAGACTTATTCTAACAACTTATTAACCAAACCCTATCCAAGTTAATCCTTAACCAAGCTTATACTCCTTGCTTTAGCCTAGGGTTTCTTAACCCAAATCAGTTTTTACCATTCACTCACCAAACAAATGAAGCAAATCATCAAACACAACCACTATAAGTTCAATAACACAAGATTAGAGCTAACTAAAATGTTTAGCATGAAAGCCTAATTCTTTCTTATCTTGACCGAAATTCCAGCAGCAATAAGTCACTAAAATTAACCATTAAACTACTCAATAATCACTACATAAACCACACAAGTTCATAATCATAACAAAACATCACTTTCATGGCTTCAAAGCTTAATCACTACTCTTTAACTTCCAAGAGAAAGATATATACCTTCAAGCAAGCTTTGTTGATGATCAACCCACAACAATCAAGTAGCAAAGATGTTGTCTTAAACTCCAAGACCAAGATGGAAGCTAGAAGAAATTGAACTTGGAAGAACTTTCCCTTTCTCTCTTGCTCTCTCTCTCTCGGCCTCTCACTCTCTCTTTCTCTTTAGTTTATTTTGTTTTGTTTCTAATGATTATCTTGCATAAGAAGATGATACATATAAGTCAAAGCCATGGAGGATATTTTCCATCCTAACCAATCACATAAAAGTTCCTCAATTGCCCTTTTAACCCCTTGCACTCCAACTTTACATTAAATCAACTCTAGCCCTTAAACATTTATTTTCTCTTTCTTACTCCTTTTCCCCTCAAACATTTATAATCTTTCAATTAACTCCATAGGTTACTAACTTAATCTAATCCAAAACACTTGACCACACTTAATTACTTCACTAATCACCCTCCTATATTAATCACCTATACTTAAACATACTTTATCCCACATAAAAGCAATTAAACAATAACCTTTTTGTCAAGGGCAAAATTAGGGTTTAAACCTAACTTAAAACTTCTAATAAATCATAACACTAGAGGTTTTACTCATTTAGGGTTTCTAACCTTCTTAAACTTATTTAACCTATATAAAATGGATCAAATCCTATACTTACCCACACTAAAACACACACTAGCATAACTAACTTTAACCACTACTCGAACTTATGATTAATACAACACCTAGGGTTTCAATCCTAACCCCAACTCAGGGTTTTCTAATTAGTCCCAAAACCTAATGTTACCGAACAAATAATGAATATAACCTAATATCAAACTTAAGAACTGACCGGGGTCTCACAACCTCCCCCACTTAGAATAATTTCGTCCTCGAAATTAACCGGAGTCCATTTGGGTTCAAAAGTCTATAAATCCAAACATAACGTGTGCTTAGTATTCAAACTAGAAACAAAATAAAGAACACAAAGCAAATGCACAAAAGACACGCAAAGAATAAGTGCAAAAGATTATACTCAAATATATACATTTATTTACAAAGCCACACCAAAAGATATACAAGTTATCCGACATCCGGTCGGTACAAAACCCTTTAAATACATGAGCATTCGGGCTCCAAAAATGTAGTAAACCACCAAATAACAAAAGAAACCAGACATACTGGTTATAACAAAACAAACATGTCAGATAGTCAAAAGAATATCCCAACAACGGCCCTACGCGCCTCCCCTAGGGCCCCCATCCCCAACAGAACCTAAAGTATCTACCTCGCCTATCAACTCGGGGCCGGTAGCTCGTGGTGGTGCCTCCGCGGCCATATCTAGTAGGACCTCGCAGTCCAACATAATACTCCGGGCCCTCTCCCTAAGCTGCCTCCTCATAGCTAAGAGGTGCTGGTGTGTGTCTCGGAGACTCCGCTCCAAGTTCCTAATGCGCAACGCCTGCCCGTGGCCAACCTCTCTAACCTCCTCTAGCTGTCTAGTCAAACGATCACAAGCCACCCCCAAGCTGCGTCGCTCGTCGTCCACTTCCAGGACGACCTCGTCAGGGTAGCCATACGTATAGCAACACTGACAGGGTCGGCGCAACACCTGACCAAACGGGGAATACGAAGTGTAGGGCTCCCCAGGACTCTTCCGATACCGGATCACCCGTCTACGCATCACCCGGTTCTCCAGGCCCCTCACACTCGGAGGTCTCGGTCCCGGTCCCACGCCACTAGGTCCAGCACCCCTAGAACTGCCCGGATCCATACCTACAAAACATTAAATTGTCAGTTCACCAGTATTTCAACTTAAAATATACCATTCATCTTAAAGAGAATCACGTATTCCTAATGCCTATCACGTATGTCCCACAATTGCCCAAGTCCTCTAACCTAGGCGCTCTGATACCACCTGTGACGCCCCCGCTTCTCCCAAGAACGAACCCCAGGGTATCGGCGGGACGCCTGCCTAGCTCGCGCCAGAACTCAAAATTTCAAAACAACAAAAACTAGATAAACCAAAAACGTACTATTCATAATATATACAATCCCAAAATAGTTCTATTTATATCCCCAAAAGTAGCTATTCAGACCAAAACGTTACACTATGATAACAACCAGCAGAAAGTGGACCCTAAGGAGGGTCCTTATACAAACCCCCAAAACAAAAAGGAACATCTTAATTGTCCAACTATTACAAACTAAACCTAACTATACTAGTGGCAGTGCCAAAAGTTCCCCGCGTCGGCCCCTGCTAAGGAAAACAAAAGGAAAGGGGTAAGCTATATGTTTAGTAAGTAAACGGGGTAAAATCGTAAATTTCACATTTAGATAAACAACTATTTCACAAAAGTGTTCAGTCAAGTGCAAAAGTAACAATACAAATGAAGGATACAGGTTGGCTCCAAAGCCAAGTCATTTGCCATGCGTGACCTCCTGCCGACACTTCGTCGACCACTAATAAGGTCCGTAGAACTCCACTTGTACACCCACCTAACACCTCATCACTCTCACTGGCCAGTCATGTGACGACCCCACCTCCACCTAAGGCGTACCAAAGGGTTCGGCGGACCGCCTGCCCAGCTCTCGCCAGGACTCACTCACTATCTCAATCGAGTCATGTACACACATCCATGAACCATAAATAACATTCACAATTCAAGCTTATAATTTACATTGATAGAAATCGAGGTACAAAGCCTCAATACACCAAACTAGTTCAAAATGTATACAATCCAAGTACAACATGTTCCATTCGAGGAATAGCGCGAGTACAAGTCAAAAGTCAAAACAATTTCAAGAGCAACTAGACTACGCTAGTCTGTTCACGACTCACGCCTCACTCGTATTCCTGTAAGGAAAACAAATAGCGTGGAATGAGCTAAAAGCCCAGTGAGGTTTCAAATAATAAATTGCCCATTTTAAAAGTATGAATATCCATGTAGCAAGTTAACAGCATCAAAACTCATAAGAGTGGACAATAATATTTCAAGTAGCAAATTTCCAAATGAGCACGTATAAAGTGCTTTTCGATTTTCAAAAGGAACAGCAATCCAATAAGCAATAATCACTTTCAAGTATAAGGATACGGAAGGCTCTCAGGAGCCAAATTTCCATTGCATCTCCAGAGCTTGATCAAGTAACAGTTGACACTCCGTCAACTTTCAAGTAGGTAACCAATCCAGTAGAACACCACTTACACGACTCTCCGTCCACCGTTCACCCCCTACTGGGCCCAAAATCCTCAATAAACACGTGTGGTAATACTCGAGTATACCGTTTAGCCGAGGAGATATCACTCCACTCGACAAAACAAGAGACCCAGGGTTCGTTACCCAATCGACCAAGCCCTTGCCGGCTCGACTCAAGTAACTTGCCGCAGGGTTTCTGGAATTCCAGGAAGTGCGCGCACCACAATCAAGTATATCAAGTCAATTGCAATCCATAAACAAGTACAAGTCACGTAAGGGCAAGTGCGATAAAGTACACTCTTGCCCTATCAATTCACGTATATAACATGTACTCATATTGGTCACGTATCAAGTTCAAGTATCAAGTTCAATTCGGTATTTGAAAGCACTCACCAAAAGATATAGTGCTTCAAGTATTCACGTTCAATTACACTCCAGGCTTGGAGTCCAGATCTGCGATAAAAATTCCAGTTTGAGAACTTTGAAACACGAGTCGAATTCGAAACGTTAACATTCCATTCATTAAAAATCGACCAATTGAAATTCATTTGAAAGACACTCGCGAAACACTTGCTCGCTTTTCAAATCATAAGGTTTTGTAGCATAAATACTTGGAAATAACACTTGAGTTGAAAGTACATGGAAATACAAGTTTACATTGGCCATTAAGTCTTTTCCTCAAGGTACGAGCTCGACCAAGTCTTAACATATAACACTCAAGAAGCATAGTAGCAAAGGTCTTTACTAGTTCAAGTGATAAATACTTAACCTTCACTCAAGTCGCTAATATAGTTTTCTAGTCCTCGAGTAAAAATTCGGGCAGCATGCCCTTTGTGTTTACCTAATTTTCCAGCCTTTTAGGCTTCATTGTTTTTCTTAAACACAACCCAACATTATACATATCAGCAATTCATGTCAAGAGCCGTTCCATAGGCTCACAATATCATAATAACAAGAATCGTATTAAGTACAAGTGCAGAAATTCAATTTAGTTCAAAACAGATTTGACGTACAAATGCGGAAATAACATATCCGAGGCTACGCTTATCGGATTAAAATGAAACCTATGCCGTTTCGAAGCTAAGATACAGAGCTACAATATTCATGAAGGTCACTTAGTCCAGTTTCTAATGTAACTTGGTCAAATTCTCGAATTACTAAACCAGAAACCAATTCGTCGGCTGTTTAAACGCAGAACACTGTAATGAATATAACTCAGTGTACAAAAATCCAATTCAGGTGTTCTTAGAGGAATTTTAAAGCTACTTCAGAACACTACAACTTTCATGAAGAGCACTCAGTCAAATTTTCAATGTAACCTGATCAAATTCCCAACTCATGTAACCTAGTTTCAACTATTCGGCTAATCAGCCGCATTTCACTCAAATGACCATATCTCAGTCTACCAAGATCCAATTAAGGTTTTCTTGGAGGCGTTACGAAGCTAAGAAAGGGTACTAAAACTTTCATGTTTCGGTGAAAGGCTAAATCTAAACGGATCATAGTGAATAAACTCAATCAAAAGGACTGAACTGTCCACGCGGAATTCTGGAAAGTGACCTAGATCAGCGAGGGTATTTTCATCTTTTCACAAGCTACGATGCTCCAAATGAGCTGAAATTTTGTGGGCACCTATAAAATACCATTCTGAACAACTTTCATGTTTTGACCAAAGGCCAATTCGGCCTCTAACATAGGGCTATAAAAACGGGCAGAATGGAAGAACAATTTTCCAGATTTCTGGGATTTTCAGTTTTTAATGTAACTTTCCTCAATTTCTTGTGCTAATCACTACCAAAACCCTTTATATAACCTTAATTACAACGTATGTGAGTCACACATCAAGTTTGGCAGCAAATCCCCAAAACCCTGATTTGATTATTTCATCCAATAATCATCACAATCACTTGCTCATCTTGAAATCAAGCCAAAACTTAAGCTAAATAACATCTTAACACAAGATTTAAAAGATCAAGGACCATGATCAGATTGAATACCTCAAAAACAAGGCTTGGATGAGTGATAGTTCACTTCCTTTGAAATTTCTTGGTTCCTTAGCTTCCCAAGCTTCCAAACTTGCAATCAATCGGTTTAGATTTCTAGCTTAGCACTTGGTTGGTGTGAATCAAGAAGGAATGTGGTTGCTCAAGCTCTCACTTCTCTCTCTCTCTTGGTCGGCTGGAATGATGCAGAAATGGAAGGAAATGAAGCTAAGTTTGTCTTATAAGAAGATGGAAAGATAAGAATTAATTCTAGCCACAAGTTTGGCTAACACTTGGTTTAATCTCAACCACAAAATTTTCTCTTTCTTCCTTGCATTTTCTAACTTCAATTTCTTGGTCAAATCTGATGTTAATTAAGGAGATATTTTATCCAAGAGTCAATAAGTTTGTTTGGTAAGAAAAATGGTAGGCAAGTGGTGCGTTCAATCGGTAGTGCGCGGGACCCGTCGGTTCGCGCCGTTTTTCTTAAAAACTCACGTACTACTGTTTTTTTTTTTTCCCATTCACTAACCTTATATCATTGCTACTACTCACATATTATTTCTCACTTAAAAGTCACTTTTAATCTCCAAATTTAATCCTTACTTTGTACCGAAAATTCATCCGGTGAAAAATTGCGAAAACCCTAATTTTACTCCGATCTTAAAACCAAAGGTGAAAACCTACTTTCTAGGTTTATTTACACTTATCGTGGAATAAATGGGGTAGCAAGCCTTAATAAAAATAATAATTTCCAAATAAAGGGACATTTTTAAAATAACATGAGGGATTTTCCAATTCCATAAATTGAATTTAGAGTTTCTATTAAAAGATGAGATATTGAAGGAAACCAGTTAATCACAAGTAAACTAGGGTTTTTGATTAAAATTTTAGGGTTTCTAATATTTTTAAAACAAAATAAGGTTTTAAATCAAACCCAAAGAAATACACTTTAGTATCTTATTTACAAACAATCTCCTAATTTTCGGGGCGTCACACTCTCCCCTCCTTAAAAGAATTTCGTCCTCGAAATTCATACATGCACCTCGAAATAATGTAGGGTATTTTCCTTATATATTCATTTCCAGCTCTCAGGTTTCACTATAGTCAATATTTGGTTAAACAATAGTAAACACGAATCGTACCTTCTACTATCTCCAATGGTTCAGGTAAAGCCTGTTGATCCAGGGAGTACATTCTAGCTGGCACTCTTGACTTAGACCCTTCTAAATCATAGGCAATATAACACATTCAATCAAAACAAGTCGCATAACTTATAGAGCATTAATCTTACGTATCACTCAGGTACTACACTTAATCAAGGCTCGTAACACGTGGATAAGAAGGATCCCAAATCCCATGAATATCTTCAATATATTTCACGTCCATACTATTCACATTCCCCGTGCCTTTGCTTTCACAATCCAAATTTATCTCAATATTACGTGAGATCTCAGCTTATCGTAAAGGTGTCACTCTTTGGTATTCGGGGACAAGAATCCACAATAAGGTAATTCACAACTCGAGCCGGCCGGTCCCAAGAGTAAATCACCCTTATTAGAGATTCCTACCCAGCATACATATCTAAAATCTCCAACAATAGACAATCGTTCCACACTTAACAAGTCAATCCCCACAGTCCGAGAACCTTCTCCCGGCACGAGCTCAATAGGAGCTCTGATACCATCTGTGACGACCCCACCTCCACCTAAGGCGTACCAAAGGGTTCGGCGGACCGCCTGCCCAGCTCTCGCCAGGACTCACTCACTATCTCAATCGAGTCATGTACACACATCCATGAACCATAAATAACATTCACAATTCAAGCTTATAATTTACATTGATAGAAATCGAGGTACAAAGCCTCAATACACCAAACTAGTTCAAAATGTATACAATCCAAGTACAACATGTTCCATTCGAGGAATAGCGCGAGTACAAGTCAAAAGTCAAAACAATTTCAAGAGCAACTAGACTACGCTAGTCTGTTCACGACTCACGCCTCACTCGTATTCCTGTAAGGAAAACAAATAGCGTGGAATGAGCTAAAAGCCCAGTGAGGTTTCAAATAACAAATTGCCCATTTTAAAAGTATGAATATCCATGTAGCAAGTTAACAGCATCAAAACTCATAAGAGTGGACAATAATATTTCAAGTAGCAAATTTCCAAATGAGCACGTATAAAGTGCTTTTCGATTTTCAAAAGGAACAGCAATCCAATAAGCAATAATCACTTTCAAGTATAAGGATACGGAAGGCTCTCAGGAGCCAAATTTCCATTGCATCTCCAGAGCTTGATCAAGTAACAGTTGACACTCCGTCAACTTTCAAGTAGGTAACCAATCCAGTAGAACACCACTTACACGACTCTCCGTCCACCGTTCACCCCCTACTGGGCCCAAAATCCTCAATAAACACGTGTGGTAATACTCGAGTATACCGTTTAGCCGAGGAGATATCACTCCACTCGACAAAACAAGAGACCCAGGGTTCGTTACCCAATCGACCAAGCCCTTGCCGGCTCGACTCAAGTAACTTGCCGCAGGGTTTCTGGAATTCCAGGAAGTGCGCGCACCACAATCAAGTATATCAAGTCAATTGCAATCCATAAACAAGTACAAGTCACGTAAGGGCAAGTGCGATAAAGTACACTCTTGCCCTATCAATTCACGTATATAACATGTACTCATATTGGTCACGTATCAAGTTCAAGTATCAAGTTCAATTCGGTATTTGAAAGCACTCACCAAAAGATATAGTGCTTCAAGTATTCACGTTCAATTACACTCCAGGCTTGGAGTCCAGATCTGCGATAAAAATTCCAGTTTGAGAACTTTGAAACACGAGTCGAATTCGAAACGTTAACATTCCATTCATTAAAAATCGACCAATTGAAATTCATTTGAAAGACACTCGCGAAACACTTGCTCGCTTTTCAAATCATAAGGTTTTGTAGCATAAATACTTGGAAATAACACTTGAGTTGAAAGTACATGGAAATACAAGTTTACATTGGCCATTAAGTCTTTTCCTCAAGGTACGAGCTCGACCAAGTCTTAACATATAACACTCAAGAAACATAGTAGCAAAGGTCTTTACTAGTTCAAGTGATAAATACTTAACCTTCACTCAAGTCGCTAATATAGTTTTCTAGTCCTCGAGTAAAAATTCGGGCAGCATGCCCTTTGTGTTTACCTAATTTTCCAGCCTTTTAGGCTTCATTGTTTTTCTCAAACACAACCCAACATTATACATATCAGCAATTCATGTCAAGAGCCGTTCCATAGGCTCACAATATCATAATAACAAGAATCGTATTAAGTACAAGTGCAGAAATTCAATTTAGTTCAAAACAGATTTGACGTACAAATGCGGAAATAACATATCCGAGGCTACGCTTATCGGATTAAAATGAAACCTATGCCGTTTCGAAGCTAAGATACAGAGCTACAATATTCATGAAGGTCACTTAGTCCAGTTTCTAATGTAACTTGGTCAAATTCTCGAATTACTAAACCAGAAACCAATTCGTCGGCTGTTTAAACGCAGAACACTGTAATGAATATAACTCAGTGTACAAAAATCCAATTCAGGTGTTCTTAGAGGAATTTTAAAGCTACTTCAGAACACTACAACTTTCATGAAGAGCACTCAGTCAAATTTTCAATGTAACCTGATCAAATTCCCAACTCATGTAACCTAGTTTCAACTATTCGGCTAATCAGCCGCATTTCACTCAAATGACCATATCTCAGTCTACCAAGATCCAATTAAGGTTTTCTTGGAGGCGTTACGAAGCTAAGAAAGGGTAATAAAACTTTCATGTTTCGGTGAAAGGCTAAATCTAAACGGATCATAGTGAATAAACTCAATCAAAAGGACTGAACTGTCCACGCGGAATTCTGGAAAGTGACCTAGATCAGCGAGGGTATTTTCATCTTTTCACAAGCTACGATGCTCCAAATGAGCTGAAATTTTGTGGGCACCTATAAAATACCATTCTGAACAACTTTTATGTTTTGACCAAAGGCCAATTCGGCCTCTAACATAGGGCTATAAAAACGGGCAGAATGGAAGAACAATTTTCCAGATTTCTGGGATTTTCAGTTTTTAATGTAACTTTCCTCAATTTCTTGTGCTAATCACTACCAAAACCCTTTATATAACCTTAATTACAACGTATGTGAGTCACACATCAAGTTTGGCAGCAAATCCCCAAAACCCTGATTTGATTATTTCATCCAATAATCATCACAATCACTTGCTCATCTTGAAATCAAGCCAAAACTTAAGCTAAATAACATCTTAACACAAGATTTAAAAGATCAAGGACCATGATCAGATTGAATACCTCAAAAACAAGGCTTGGATGAGTGATAGTTCACTTCCTTTGAAATTTCTTGGTTCCTTAGCTTCCCAAGCTTCCAAACTTGCAATCAATCGGTTTAGATTTCTAGCTTAGCACTTGGTTGGTGTGAATCAAGAAGGAATGTGGTTGCTCAAGCTCTCACTTCTCTCTCTCTCTTGGTCGGCTGGAATGATGCAGAAATGGAAGGAAATGAAGCTAAGTTTGTCTTATAAGAAGATGGAAAGATAAGAATTAATTCTAGCCACAAGTTTGGCTAACACTTGGTTTAATCTCAACCACAAAATTTTCTCTTTCTTCCTTGCATTTTCTAACTTCAATTTCTTGGTCAAATCTGATGTTAATTAAGGAGATATTTTATCCAAGAGTCAATAAGTTTGTTTGGTAAGAAAAATGGTAGGCAAGTGGTGCGTTCAATCGGTAGTGCGCGGGACCCGTCGGTTCGCGCCGTTTTTCTTAAAAACTCACGTACTACTGTTTTTTTTTTTTCCCATTCACTAACCTTATATCATTGCTACTACTCACATATTATTTCTCACTTAAAAGTCACTTTTAATCTCCAAATTTAATCCTTACTTTGTACCGAAAATTCATCCGGTGAAAAATTGCGAAAACCCTAATTTTACTCCGATCTTAAAACCAAAGGTGAAAACCTACTTTCTAGGTTTATTTACACTTATCGTGGAATAAATGGGGTAGCAAGCCTTAATAAAAATAATAATTTCCAAATAAAGGGACATTTTTAAAATAACATGAGGGATTTTCCAATTCCATAAATTGAATTTAGAGTTTCTATTAAAAGATGAGATATTGAAGGAAACCAGTTAATCACAAGTAAACTAGGGTTTTTGATTAAAATTTTAGGGTTTCTAATATTTTTAAAACAAAATAAGGTTTTAAATCAAACCCAAAGAAATACACTTTAGTATCTTATTTACAAACAATCTCCTAATTTTCGGGGCGTCACACTCTCCCCTCCTTAAAAGAATTTCGTCCTCGAAATTCATACATGCACCTCGAAATAATGTAGGGTATTTTCCTTATATATTCATTTCCAGCTCTCAGGTTTCACTATAGTCAATATTTGGTTAAACAATAGTAAACACGAATCGTACCTTCTACTATCTCCAATGGTTCAGGTAAAGCCTGTTGATCCAGGGAGTACATTCTAGCTGGCACTCTTGACTTAGACCCTTCTAAATCATAGGCAATATAACACATTCAATCAAAACAAGTCGCATAACTTATAGAGCATTAATCTTACGTATCACTCAGGTACTACACTTAATCAAGGCTCGTAACACGTGGATAAGAAGGATCCCAAATCCCATGAATATCTTCAATATATTTCACGTCCATACTATTCACATTCCCCGTGCCTTTGCTTTCACAATCCAAATTTATCTCAATATTACGTGAGATCTCAGCTTATCGTAAAGGTGTCACTCTTTGGTATTCGGGGACAAGAATCCACAATAAGGTAATTCACAACTCGAGCCGGCCGGTCCCAAGAGTAAATCACCCTTATTAGAGATTCCTACCCAGCATACATATCTAAAATCTCCAACAATAGACAATCGTTCCACACTTAACAAGTCAATCCCCACAGTCCGAGAACCTTCTCCCGGCACGAGCTCAATAGGAGCTCTGATACCATCTGTGACGACCCCACCTCCACCTAAGGCGTACCAAAGGGTTCGGCGGACCGCCTGCCCAGCTCTCGCCAGGACTCACTCACTATCTCAATCGAGTCATGTACACACATCCATGAACCATAAATAACATTCACAATTCAAGCTTATAATTTACATTGATAGAAATCGAGGTACAAAGCCTCAATACACCAAACTAGTTCAAAATGTATACAATCCAAGTACAACATGTTCCATTCGAGGAATAGCGCGAGTACAAGTCAAAAGTCAAAACAATTTCAAGAGCAACTAGACTACGCTAGTCTGTTCACGACTCACGCCTCACTCGTATTCCTGTAAGGAAAACAAATAGCGTGGAATGAGCTAAAAGCCCAGTGAGGTTTCAAATAACAAATTGCCCATTTTAAAAGTATGAATATCCATGTAGCAAGTTAACAGCATCAAAACTCATAAGAGTGGACAATAATATTTCAAGTAGCAAATTTCCAAATGAGCACGTATAAAGTGCTTTTCGATTTTCAAAAGGAACAGCAATCCAATAAGCAATAATCACTTTCAAGTATAAGGATACGGAAGGCTCTCAGGAGCCAAATTTCCATTGCATCTCCAGAGCTTGATCAAGTAACAGTTGACACTCCGTCAACTTTCAAGTAGGTAACCAATCCAGTAGAACACCACTTACACGACTCTCCGTCCACCGTTCACCCCCTACTGGGCCCAAAATCCTCAATAAACACGTGTGGTAATACTCGAGTATACCGTTTAGCCGAGGAGATATCACTCCACTCGACAAAACAAGAGACCCAGGGTTCGTTACCCAATCGACCAAGCCCTTGCCGGCTCGACTCAAGTAACTTGCCGCAGGGTTTCTGGAATTCCAGGAAGTGCGCGCACCACAATCAAGTATATCAAGTCAATTGCAATCCATAAACAAGTACAAGTCACGTAAGGGCAAGTGCGATAAAGTACACTCTTGCCCTATCAATTCACGTATATAACATGTACTCATATTGGTCACGTATCAAGTTCAAGTATCAAGTTCAATTCGGTATTTGAAAGCACTCACCAAAAGATATAGTGCTTCAAGTATTCACGTTCAATTACACTCCAGGCTTGGAGTCCAGATCTGCGATAAAAATTCCAGTTTGAGAACTTTGAAACACGAGTCGAATTCGAAACGTTAACATTCCATTCATTAAAAATCGACCAATTGAAATTCATTTGAAAGACACTCGCGAAACACTTGCTCGCTTTTCAAATCATAAGGTTTTGTAGCATAAATACTTGGAAATAACACTTGAGTTGAAAGTACATGGAAATACAAGTTTACATTGGCCATTAAGTCTTTTCCTCAAGGTACGAGCTCGACCAAGTCTTAACATATAACACTCAAGAAACATAGTAGCAAAGGTCTTTACTAGTTCAAGTGATAAATACTTAACCTTCACTCAAGTCGCTAATATAGTTTTCTAGTCCTCGAGTAAAAATTCGGGCAGCATGCCCTTTGTGTTTACCTAATTTTCCAGCCTTTTAGGCTTCATTGTTTTTCTCAAACACAACCCAACATTATACATATCAGCAATTCATGTCAAGAGCCGTTCCATAGGCTCACAATATCATAATAACAAGAATCGTATTAAGTACAAGTGCAGAAATTCAATTTAGTTCAAAACAGATTTGACGTACAAATGCGGAAATAACATATCCGAGGCTACGCTTATCGGATTAAAATGAAACCTATGCCGTTTCGAAGCTAAGATACAGAGCTACAATATTCATGAAGGTCACTTAGTCCAGTTTCTAATGTAACTTGGTCAAATTCTCGAATTACTAAACCAGAAACCAATTCGTCGGCTGTTTAAACGCAGAACACTGTAATGAATATAACTCAGTGTACAAAAATCCAATTCAGGTGTTCTTAGAGGAATTTTAAAGCTACTTCAGAACACTACAACTTTCATGAAGAGCACTCAGTCAAATTTTCAATGTAACCTGATCAAATTCCCAACTCATGTAACCTAGTTTCAACTATTCGGCTAATCAGCCGCATTTCACTCAAATGACCATATCTCAGTCTACCAAGATCCAATTAAGGTTTTCTTGGAGGCGTTACGAAGCTAAGAAAGGGTAATAAAACTTTCATGTTTCGGTGAAAGGCTAAATCTAAACGGATCATAGTGAATAAACTCAATCAAAAGGACTGAACTGTCCACGCGGAATTCTGGAAAGTGACCTAGATCAGCGAGGGTATTTTCATCTTTTCACAAGCTACGATGCTCCAAATGAGCTGAAATTTTGTGGGCACCTATAAAATACCATTCTGAACAACTTTTATGTTTTGACCAAAGGCCAATTCGGCCTCTAACATAGGGCTATAAAAACGGGCAGAATGGAAGAACAATTTTCCAGATTTCTGGGATTTTCAGTTTTTAATGTAACTTTCCTCAATTTCTTGTGCTAATCACTACCAAAACCCTTTATATAACCTTAATTACAACGTATGTGAGTCACACATCAAGTTTGGCAGCAAATCCCCAAAACCCTGATTTGATTATTTCATCCAATAATCATCACAATCACTTGCTCATCTTGAAATCAAGCCAAAACTTAAGCTAAATAACATCTTAACACAAGATTTAAAAGATCAAGGACCATGATCAGATTGAATACCTCAAAAACAAGGCTTGGATGAGTGATAGTTCACTTCCTTTGAAATTTCTTGGTTCCTTAGCTTCCCAAGCTTCCAAACTTGCAATCAATCGGTTTAGATTTCTAGCTTAGCACTTGGTTGGTGTGAATCAAGAAGGAATGTGGTTGCTCAAGCTCTCACTTCTCTCTCTCTCTTGGTCGGCTGGAATGATGCAGAAATGGAAGGAAATGAAGCTAAGTTTGTCTTATAAGAAGATGGAAAGATAAGAATTAATTCTAGCCACAAGTTTGGCTAACACTTGGTTTAATCTCAACCACAAAATTTTCTCTTTCTTCCTTGCATTTTCTAACTTCAATTTCTTGGTCAAATCTGATGTTAATTAAGGAGATATTTTATCCAAGAGTCAATAAGTTTGTTTGGTAAGAAAAATGGTAGGCAAGTGGTGCGTTCAATCGGTAGTGCGCGGGACCCGTCGGTTCGCGCCGTTTTTCTTAAAAACTCACGTACTACTGTTTTTTTTTTTTCCCATTCACTAACCTTATATCATTGCTACTACTCACATATTATTTCTCACTTAAAAGTCACTTTTAATCTCCAAATTTAATCCTTACTTTGTACCGAAAATTCATCCGGTGAAAAATTGCGAAAACCCTAATTTTACTCCGATCTTAAAACCAAAGGTGAAAACCTACTTTCTAGGTTTATTTACACTTATCGTGGAATAAATGGGGTAGCAAGCCTTAATAAAAATAATAATTTCCAAATAAAGGGACATTTTTAAAATAACATGAGGGATTTTCCAATTCCATAAATTGAATTTAGAGTTTCTATTAAAAGATGAGATATTGAAGGAAACCAGTTAATCACAAGTAAACTAGGGTTTTTGATTAAAATTTTAGGGTTTCTAATATTTTTAAAACAAAATAAGGTTTTAAATCAAACCCAAAGAAATACACTTTAGTATCTTATTTACAAACAATCTCCTAATTTTCGGGGCGTCACACTCTCCCCTCCTTAAAAGAATTTCGTCCTCGAAATTCATACATGCACCTCGAAATAATGTAGGGTATTTTCCTTATATATTCATTTCCAGCTCTCAGGTTTCACTATAGTCAATATTTGGTTAAACAATAGTAAACACGAATCGTACCTTCTACTATCTCCAATGGTTCAGGTAAAGCCTGTTGATCCAGGGAGTACATTCTAGCTGGCACTCTTGACTTAGACCCTTCTAAATCATAGGCAATATAACACATTCAATCAAAACAAGTCGCATAACTTATAGAGCATTAATCTTACGTATCACTCAGGTACTACACTTAATCAAGGCTCGTAACACGTGGATAAGAAGGATCCCAAATCCCATGAATATCTTCAATATATTTCACGTCCATACTATTCACATTCCCCGTGCCTTTGCTTTCACAATCCAAATTTATCTCAATATTACGTGAGATCTCAGCTTATCGTAAAGGTGTCACTCTTTGGTATTCGGGGACAAGAATCCACAATAAGGTAATTCACAACTCGAGCCGGCCGGTCCCAAGAGTAAATCACCCTTATTAGAGATTCCTACCCAGCATACATATCTAAAATCTCCAACAATAGACAATCGTTCCACACTTAACAAGTCAATCCCCACAGTCCGAGAACCTTCTCCCGGCACGAGCTCAATAGGAGCTCTGATACCATCTGTGACGACCCCACCTCCACCTAAGGCGTACCAAAGGGTTCGGCGGACCGCCTGCCCAGCTCTCGCCAGGACTCACTCACTATCTCAATCGAGTCATGTACACACATCCATGAACCATAAATAACATTCACAATTCAAGCTTATAATTTACATTGATAGAAATCGAGGTACAAAGCCTCAATACACCAAACTAGTTCAAAATGTATACAATCCAAGTACAACATGTTCCATTCGAGGAATAGCGCGAGTACAAGTCAAAAGTCAAAACAATTTCAAGAGCAACTAGACTACGCTAGTCTGTTCACGACTCACGCCTCACTCGTATTCCTGTAAGGAAAACAAATAGCGTGGAATGAGCTAAAAGCCCAGTGAGGTTTCAAATAACAAATTGCCCATTTTAAAAGTATGAATATCCATGTAGCAAGTTAACAGCATCAAAACTCATAAGAGTGGACAATAATATTTCAAGTAGCAAATTTCCAAATGAGCACGTATAAAGTGCTTTTCGATTTTCAAAAGGAACAGCAATCCAATAAGCAATAATCACTTTCAAGTATAAGGATACGGAAGGCTCTCAGGAGCCAAATTTCCATTGCATCTCCAGAGCTTGATCAAGTAACAGTTGACACTCCGTCAACTTTCAAGTAGGTAACCAATCCAGTAGAACACCACTTACACGACTCTCCGTCCACCGTTCACCCCCTACTGGGCCCAAAATCCTCAATAAACACGTGTGGTAATACTCGAGTATACCGTTTAGCCGAGGAGATATCACTCCACTCGACAAAACAAGAGACCCAGGGTTCGTTACCCAATCGACCAAGCCCTTGCCGGCTCGACTCAAGTAACTTGCCGCAGGGTTTCTGGAATTCCAGGAAGTGCGCGCACCACAATCAAGTATATCAAGTCAATTGCAATCCATAAACAAGTACAAGTCACGTAAGGGCAAGTGCGATAAAGTACACTCTTGCCCTATCAATTCACGTATATAACATGTACTCATATTGGTCACGTATCAAGTTCAAGTATCAAGTTCAATTCGGTATTTGAAAGCACTCACCAAAAGATATAGTGCTTCAAGTATTCACGTTCAATTACACTCCAGGCTTGGAGTCCAGATCTGCGATAAAAATTCCAGTTTGAGAACTTTGAAACACGAGTCGAATTCGAAACGTTAACATTCCATTCATTAAAAATCGACCAATTGAAATTCATTTGAAAGACACTCGCGAAACACTTGCTCGCTTTTCAAATCATAAGGTTTTGTAGCATAAATACTTGGAAATAACACTTGAGTTGAAAGTACATGGAAATACAAGTTTACATTGGCCATTAAGTCTTTTCCTCAAGGTACGAGCTCGACCAAGTCTTAACATATAACACTCAAGAAACATAGTAGCAAAGGTCTTTACTAGTTCAAGTGATAAATACTTAACCTTCACTCAAGTCGCTAATATAGTTTTCTAGTCCTCGAGTAAAAATTCGGGCAGCATGCCCTTTGTGTTTACCTAATTTTCCAGCCTTTTAGGCTTCATTGTTTTTCTCAAACACAACCCAACATTATACATATCAGCAATTCATGTCAAGAGCCGTTCCATAGGCTCACAATATCATAATAACAAGAATCGTATTAAGTACAAGTGCAGAAATTCAATTTAGTTCAAAACAGATTTGACGTACAAATGCGGAAATAACATATCCGAGGCTACGCTTATCGGATTAAAATGAAACCTATGCCGTTTCGAAGCTAAGATACAGAGCTACAATATTCATGAAGGTCACTTAGTCCAGTTTCTAATGTAACTTGGTCAAATTCTCGAATTACTAAACCAGAAACCAATTCGTCGGCTGTTTAAACGCAGAACACTGTAATGAATATAACTCAGTGTACAAAAATCCAATTCAGGTGTTCTTAGAGGAATTTTAAAGCTACTTCAGAACACTACAACTTTCATGAAGAGCACTCAGTCAAATTTTCAATGTAACCTGATCAAATTCCCAACTCATGTAACCTAGTTTCAACTATTCGGCTAATCAGCCGCATTTCACTCAAATGACCATATCTCAGTCTACCAAGATCCAATTAAGGTTTTCTTGGAGGCGTTACGAAGCTAAGAAAGGGTAATAAAACTTTCATGTTTCGGTGAAAGGCTAAATCTAAACGGATCATAGTGAATAAACTCAATCAAAAGGACTGAACTGTCCACGCGGAATTCTGGAAAGTGACCTAGATCAGCGAGGGTATTTTCATCTTTTCACAAGCTACGATGCTCCAAATGAGCTGAAATTTTGTGGGCACCTATAAAATACCATTCTGAACAACTTTTATGTTTTGACCAAAGGCCAATTCGGCCTCTAACATAGGGCTATAAAAACGGGCAGAATGGAAGAACAATTTTCCAGATTTCTGGGATTTTCAGTTTTTAATGTAACTTTCCTCAATTTCTTGTGCTAATCACTACCAAAACCCTTTATATAACCTTAATTACAACGTATGTGAGTCACACATCAAGTTTGGCAGCAAATCCCCAAAACCCTGATTTGATTATTTCATCCAATAATCATCACAATCACTTGCTCATCTTGAAATCAAGCCAAAACTTAAGCTAAATAACATCTTAACACAAGATTTAAAAGATCAAGGACCATGATCAGATTGAATACCTCAAAAACAAGGCTTGGATGAGTGATAGTTCACTTCCTTTGAAATTTCTTGGTTCCTTAGCTTCCCAAGCTTCCAAACTTGCAATCAATCGGTTTAGATTTCTAGCTTAGCACTTGGTTGGTGTGAATCAAGAAGGAATGTGGTTGCTCAAGCTCTCACTTCTCTCTCTCTCTTGGTCGGCTGGAATGATGCAGAAATGGAAGGAAATGAAGCTAAGTTTGTCTTATAAGAAGATGGAAAGATAAGAATTAATTCTAGCCACAAGTTTGGCTAACACTTGGTTTAATCTCAACCACAAAATTTTCTCTTTCTTCCTTGCATTTTCTAACTTCAATTTCTTGGTCAAATCTGATGTTAATTAAGGAGATATTTTATCCAAGAGTCAATAAGTTTGTTTGGTAAGAAAAATGGTAGGCAAGTGGTGCGTTCAATCGGTAGTGCGCGGGACCCGTCGGTTCGCGCCGTTTTTCTTAAAAACTCACGTACTACTGTTTTTTTTTTTTCCCATTCACTAACCTTATATCATTGCTACTACTCACATATTATTTCTCACTTAAAAGTCACTTTTAATCTCCAAATTTAATCCTTACTTTGTACCGAAAATTCATCCGGTGAAAAATTGCGAAAACCCTAATTTTACTCCGATCTTAAAACCAAAGGTGAAAACCTACTTTCTAGGTTTATTTACACTTATCGTGGAATAAATGGGGTAGCAAGCCTTAATAAAAATAATAATTTCCAAATAAAGGGACATTTTTAAAATAACATGAGGGATTTTCCAATTCCATAAATTGAATTTAGAGTTTCTATTAAAAGATGAGATATTGAAGGAAACCAGTTAATCACAAGTAAACTAGGGTTTTTGATTAAAATTTTAGGGTTTCTAATATTTTTAAAACAAAATAAGGTTTTAAATCAAACCCAAAGAAATACACTTTAGTATCTTATTTACAAACAATCTCCTAATTTTCGGGGCGTCACACTCTCCCCTCCTTAAAAGAATTTCGTCCTCGAAATTCATACATGCACCTCGAAATAATGTAGGGTATTTTCCTTATATATTCATTTCCAGCTCTCAGGTTTCACTATAGTCAATATTTGGTTAAACAATAGTAAACACGAATCGTACCTTCTACTATCTCCAATGGTTCAGGTAAAGCCTGTTGATCCAGGGAGTACATTCTAGCTGGCACTCTTGACTTAGACCCTTCTAAATCATAGGCAATATAACACATTCAATCAAAACAAGTCGCATAACTTATAGAGCATTAATCTTACGTATCACTCAGGTACTACACTTAATCAAGGCTCGTAACACGTGGATAAGAAGGATCCCAAATCCCATGAATATCTTCAATATATTTCACGTCCATACTATTCACATTCCCCGTGCCTTTGCTTTCACAATCCAAATTTATCTCAATATTACGTGAGATCTCAGCTTATCGTAAAGGTGTCACTCTTTGGTATTCGGGGACAAGAATCCACAATAAGGTAATTCACAACTCGAGCCGGCCGGTCCCAAGAGTAAATCACCCTTATTAGAGATTCCTACCCAGCATACATATCTAAAATCTCCAACAATAGACAATCGTTCCACACTTAACAAGTCAATCCCCACAGTCCGAGAACCTTCTCCCGGCACGAGCTCAATAGGAGCTCTGATACCATCTGTGACGACCCCACCTCCACCTAAGGCGTACCAAAGGGTTCGGCGGACCGCCTGCCCAGCTCTCGCCAGGACTCACTCACTATCTCAATCGAGTCATGTACACACATCCATGAACCATAAATAACATTCACAATTCAAGCTTATAATTTACATTGATAGAAATCGAGGTACAAAGCCTCAATACACCAAACTAGTTCAAAATGTATACAATCCAAGTACAACATGTTCCATTCGAGGAATAGCGCGAGTACAAGTCAAAAGTCAAAACAATTTCAAGAGCAACTAGACTACGCTAGTCTGTTCACGACTCACGCCTCACTCGTATTCCTGTAAGGAAAACAAATAGCGTGGAATGAGCTAAAAGCCCAGTGAGGTTTCAAATAACAAATTGCCCATTTTAAAAGTATGAATATCCATGTAGCAAGTTAACAGCATCAAAACTCATAAGAGTGGACAATAATATTTCAAGTAGCAAATTTCCAAATGAGCACGTATAAAGTGCTTTTCGATTTTCAAAAGGAACAGCAATCCAATAAGCAATAATCACTTTCAAGTATAAGGATACGGAAGGCTCTCAGGAGCCAAATTTCCATTGCATCTCCAGAGCTTGATCAAGTAACAGTTGACACTCCGTCAACTTTCAAGTAGGTAACCAATCCAGTAGAACACCACTTACACGACTCTCCGTCCACCGTTCACCCCCTACTGGGCCCAAAATCCTCAATAAACACGTGTGGTAATACTCGAGTATACCGTTTAGCCGAGGAGATATCACTCCACTCGACAAAACAAGAGACCCAGGGTTCGTTACCCAATCGACCAAGCCCTTGCCGGCTCGACTCAAGTAACTTGCCGCAGGGTTTCTGGAATTCCAGGAAGTGCGCGCACCACAATCAAGTATATCAAGTCAATTGCAATCCATAAACAAGTACAAGTCACGTAAGGGCAAGTGCGATAAAGTACACTCTTGCCCTATCAATTCACGTATATAACATGTACTCATATTGGTCACGTATCAAGTTCAAGTATCAAGTTCAATTCGGTATTTGAAAGCACTCACCAAAAGATATAGTGCTTCAAGTATTCACGTTCAATTACACTCCAGGCTTGGAGTCCAGATCTGCGATAAAAATTCCAGTTTGAGAACTTTGAAACACGAGTCGAATTCGAAACGTTAACATTCCATTCATTAAAAATCGACCAATTGAAATTCATTTGAAAGACACTCGCGAAACACTTGCTCGCTTTTCAAATCATAAGGTTTTGTAGCATAAATACTTGGAAATAACACTTGAGTTGAAAGTACATGGAAATACAAGTTTACATTGGCCATTAAGTCTTTTCCTCAAGGTACGAGCTCGACCAAGTCTTAACATATAACACTCAAGAAACATAGTAGCAAAGGTCTTTACTAGTTCAAGTGATAAATACTTAACCTTCACTCAAGTCGCTAATATAGTTTTCTAGTCCTCGAGTAAAAATTCGGGCAGCATGCCCTTTGTGTTTACCTAATTTTCCAGCCTTTTAGGCTTCATTGTTTTTCTCAAACACAACCCAACATTATACATATCAGCAATTCATGTCAAGAGCCGTTCCATAGGCTCACAATATCATAATAACAAGAATCGTATTAAGTACAAGTGCAGAAATTCAATTTAGTTCAAAACAGATTTGACGTACAAATGCGGAAATAACATATCCGAGGCTACGCTTATCGGATTAAAATGAAACCTATGCCGTTTCGAAGCTAAGATACAGAGCTACAATATTCATGAAGGTCACTTAGTCCAGTTTCTAATGTAACTTGGTCAAATTCTCGAATTACTAAACCAGAAACCAATTCGTCGGCTGTTTAAACGCAGAACACTGTAATGAATATAACTCAGTGTACAAAAATCCAATTCAGGTGTTCTTAGAGGAATTTTAAAGCTACTTCAGAACACTACAACTTTCATGAAGAGCACTCAGTCAAATTTTCAATGTAACCTGATCAAATTCCCAACTCATGTAACCTAGTTTCAACTATTCGGCTAATCAGCCGCATTTCACTCAAATGACCATATCTCAGTCTACCAAGATCCAATTAAGGTTTTCTTGGAGGCGTTACGAAGCTAAGAAAGGGTACTAAAACTTTCATGTTTCGGTGAAAGGCTAAATCTAAACGGATCATAGTGAATAAACTCAATCAAAAGGACTGAACTGTCCACGCGGAATTCTGGAAAGTGACCTAGATCAGCGAGGGTATTTTCGTCTTTTCACAAGCTACGATGCTCCAAATGAGCTGAAATTTTGTGGTCACCTATAAAATACCATTCTGAACAACTTTTATGTTTTGACCAAAGGCCAATTCGGCCTCTAACATAGGGCTATAAAAACGGGCAGAATGGAAGAACAATTTTCCAGATTTCTGGGATTTTCAGTTTTTAATGTAACTTTCCTCAATTTCTTGTGCTAATCACTACCAAAACCCTTTATATAACCTTAATTACAACGTATGTGAGTCACACATCAAGTTTGGCAGCAAATCCCCAAAACCCTGATTTGATTATTTCATCCAATAATCATCACAATCACTTGCTCATCTTGAAATCAAGCCAAAACTTAAGCTAAATAACATCTTAACACAAGATTTAAAAGATCAAGGACCATGATCAGATTGAATACCTCAAAAACAAGGCTTGGATGAGTGATAGTTCACTTCCTTTGAAATTTCTTGGTTCCTTAGCTTCCCAAGCTTCCAAACTTGCAATCAATCGGTTTAGATTTCTAGCTTAGCACTTGGTTGGTGTGAATCAAGAAGGAATGTGGTTGCTCAAGCTCTCACTTCTCTCTCTCTCTTGGTCGGCTGGAATGATGCAGAAATGGAAGGAAATGAAGCTAAGTTTGTCTTATAAGAAGATGGAAAGATAAGAATTAATTCTAGCCACAAGTTTGGCTAACACTTGGTTTAATCTCAACCACAAAATTTTCTCTTTCTTCCTTGCATTTTCTAACTTCAATTTCTTGGTCAAATCTGATGTTAATTAAGGAGATATTTTATCCAAGAGTCAATAAGTTTGTTTGGTAAGAAAAATGGTAGGCAAGTGGTGCGTTCAATCGGTAGTGCGCGGGACCCGTCGGTTCGCGCCGTTTTTCTTAAAAACTCACGTACTACTGTTTTTTTTTTTTCCCATTCACTAACCTTATATCATTGCTACTACTCACATATTATTTCTCACTTAAAAGTCACTTTTAATCTCCAAATTTAATCCTTACTTTGTACCGAAAATTCATCCGGTGAAAAATTGCGAAAACCCTAATTTTACTCCGATCTTAAAACCAAAGGTGAAAACCTACTTTCTAGGTTTATTTACACTTATCGTGGAATAAATGGGGTAGCAAGCCTTAATAAAAATAATAATTTCCAAATAAAGGGACATTTTTAAAATAACATGAGGGATTTTCCAATTCCATAAATTGAATTTAGAGTTTCTATTAAAAGATGAGATATTGAAGGAAACCAGTTAATCACAAGTAAACTAGGGTTTTTGATTAAAATTTTAGGGTTTCTAATATTTTTAAAACAAAATAAGGTTTTAAATCAAACCCAAAGAAATACACTTTAGTATCTTATTTACAAACAATCTCCTAATTTTCGGGGCGTCACACTCTCCCCTCCTTAAAAGAATTTCGTCCTCGAAATTCATACATGCACCTCGAAATAATGTAGGGTATTTTCCTTATATATTCATTTCCAGCTCTCAGGTTTCACTATAGTCAATATTTGGTTAAACAATAGTAAACACGAATCGTACCTTCTACTATCTCCAATGGTTCAGGTAAAGCCTGTTGATCCAGGGAGTACATTCTAGCTGGCACTCTTGACTTAGACCCTTCTAAATCATAGGCAATATAACACATTCAATCAAAACAAGTCGCATAACTTATAGAGCATTAATCTTACGTATCACTCAGGTACTACACTTAATCAAGGCTCGTAACACGTGGATAAGAAGGATCCCAAATCCCATGAATATCTTCAATATATTTCACGTCCATACTATTCACATTCCCCGTGCCTTTGCTTTCACAATCCAAATTTATCTCAATATTACGTGAGATCTCAGCTTATCGTAAAGGTGTCACTCTTTGGTATTCGGGGACAAGAATCCACAATAAGGTAATTCACAACTCGAGCCGGCCGGTCCCAAGAGTAAATCACCCTTATTAGAGATTCCTACCCAGCATACATATCTAAAATCTCCAACAATAGACAATCGTTCCACACTTAACAAGTCAATCCCCACAGTCCGAGAACCTTCTCCCGGCACGAGCTCAATAGGAGCTCTGATACCATCTGTGACGACCCCACCTCCACCTAAGGCGTACCAAAGGGTTCGGCGGACCGCCTGCCCAGCTCTCGCCAGGACTCACTCACTATCTCAATCGAGTCATGTACACACATCCATGAACCATAAATAACATTCACAATTCAAGCTTATAATTTACATTGATAGAAATCGAGGTACAAAGCCTCAATACACCAAACTAGTTCAAAATGTATACAATCCAAGTACAACATGTTCCATTCGAGGAATAGCGCGAGTACAAGTCAAAAGTCAAAACAATTTCAAGAGCAACTAGACTACGCTAGTCTGTTCACGACTCACGCCTCACTCGTATTCCTGTAAGGAAAACAAATAGCGTGGAATGAGCTAAAAGCCCAGTGAGGTTTCAAATAACAAATTGCCCATTTTAAAAGTATGAATATCCATGTAGCAAGTTAACAGCATCAAAACTCATAAGAGTGGACAATAATATTTCAAGTAGCAAATTTCCAAATGAGCACGTATAAAGTGCTTTTCGATTTTCAAAAGGAACAGCAATCCAATAAGCAATAATCACTTTCAAGTATAAGGATACGGAAGGCTCTCAGGAGCCAAATTTCCATTGCATCTCCAGAGCTTGATCAAGTAACAGTTGACACTCCGTCAACTTTCAAGTAGGTAACCAATCCAGTAGAACACCACTTACACGACTCTCCGTCCACCGTTCACCCCCTACTGGGCCCAAAATCCTCAATAAACACGTGTGGTAATACTCGAGTATACCGTTTAGCCGAGGAGATATCACTCCACTCGACAAAACAAGAGACCCAGGGTTCGTTACCCAATCGACCAAGCCCTTGCCGGCTCGACTCAAGTAACTTGCCGCAGGGTTTCTGGAATTCCAGGAAGTGCGCGCACCACAATCAAGTATATCAAGTCAATTGCAATCCATAAACAAGTACAAGTCACGTAAGGGCAAGTGCGATAAAGTACACTCTTGCCCTATCAATTCACGTATATAACATGTACTCATATTGGTCACGTATCAAGTTCAAGTATCAAGTTCAATTCGGTATTTGAAAGCACTCACCAAAAGATATAGTGCTTCAAGTATTCACGTTCAATTACACTCCAGGCTTGGAGTCCAGATCTGCGATAAAAATTCCAGTTTGAGAACTTTGAAACACGAGTCGAATTCGAAACGTTAACATTCCATTCATTAAAAATCGACCAATTGAAATTCATTTGAAAGACACTCGCGAAACACTTGCTCGCTTTTCAAATCATAAGGTTTTGTAGCATAAATACTTGGAAATAACACTTGAGTTGAAAGTACATGGAAATACAAGTTTACATTGGCCATTAAGTCTTTTCCTCAAGGTACGAGCTCGACCAAGTCTTAACATATAACACTCAAGAAACATAGTAGCAAAGGTCTTTACTAGTTCAAGTGATAAATACTTAACCTTCACTCAAGTCGCTAATATAGTTTTCTAGTCCTCGAGTAAAAATTCGGGCAGCATGCCCTTTGTGTTTACCTAATTTTCCAGCCTTTTAGGCTTCATTGTTTTTCTCAAACACAACCCAACATTATACATATCAGCAATTCATGTCAAGAGCCGTTCCATAGGCTCACAATATCATAATAACAAGAATCGTATTAAGTACAAGTGCAGAAATTCAATTTAGTTCAAAACAGATTTGACGTACAAATGCGGAAATAACATATCCGAGGCTACGCTTATCGGATTAAAATGAAACCTATGCCGTTTCGAAGCTAAGATACAGAGCTACAATATTCATGAAGGTCACTTAGTCCAGTTTCTAATGTAACTTGGTCAAATTCTCGAATTACTAAACCAGAAACCAATTCGTCGGCTGTTTAAACGCAGAACACTGTAATGAATATAACTCAGTGTACAAAAATCCAATTCAGGTGTTCTTAGAGGAATTTTAAAGCTACTTCAGAACACTACAACTTTCATGAAGAGCACTCAGTCAAATTTTCAATGTAACCTGATCAAATTCCCAACTCATGTAACCTAGTTTCAACTATTCGGCTAATCAGCCGCATTTCACTCAAATGACCATATCTCAGTCTACCAAGATCCAATTAAGGTTTTCTTGGAGGCGTTACGAAGCTAAGAAAGGGTACTAAAACTTTCATGTTTCGGTGAAAGGCTAAATCTAAACGGATCATAGTGAATAAACTCAATCAAAAGGACTGAACTGTCCACGCGGAATTCTGGAAAGTGACCTAGATCAGCGAGGGTATTTTCGTCTTTTCACAAGCTACGATGCTCCAAATGAGCTGAAATTTTGTGGTCACCTATAAAATACCATTCTGAACAACTTTCATGTTTTGACCAAAGGCCAATTCGGCCTCTAACATAGGGCTATAAAAACGGGCAGAATGGAAGAACAATTTTCCAGATTTCTGGGATTTTCAGTTTTTAATGTAACTTTCCTCAATTTCTTGTGCTAATCACTACCAAAACCCTTTATATAACCTTAATTACAACGTATGTGAGTCACACATCAAGTTTGGCAGCAAATCCCCAAAACCCTGATTTGATTATTTCATCCAATAATCATCACAATCACTTGCTCATCTTGAAATCAAGCCAAAACTTAAGCTAAATAACATCTTAACACAAGATTTAAAAGATCAAGGACCATGATCAGATTGAATACCTCAAAAACAAGGCTTGGATGAGTGATAGTTCACTTCCTTTGAAATTTCTTGGTTCCTTAGCTTCCCAAGCTTCCAAACTTGCAATCAATCGGTTTAGATTTCTAGCTTAGCACTTGGTTGGTGTGAATCAAGAAGGAATGTGGTTGCTCAAGCTCTCACTTCTCTCTCTCTCTTGGTCGGCTGGAATGATGCAGAAATGGAAGGAAATGAAGCTAAGTTTGTCTTATAAGAAGATGGAAAGATAAGAATTAATTCTAGCCACAAGTTTGGCTAACACTTGGTTTAATCTCAACCACAAAATTTTCTCTTTCTTCCTTGCATTTTCTAACTTCAATTTCTTGGTCAAATCTGATGTTAATTAAGGAGATATTTTATCCAAGAGTCAATAAGTTTGTTTGGTAAGAAAAATGGTAGGCAAGTGGTGCGTTCAATCGGTAGTGCGCGGGACCCGTCGGTTCGCGCCGTTTTTCTTAAAAACTCACGTACTACTGTTTTTTTTTTTTCCCATTCACTAACCTTATATCATTGCTACTACTCACATATTATTTCTCACTTAAAAGTCACTTTTAATCTCCAAATTTAATCCTTACTTTGTACCGAAAATTCATCCGGTGAAAAATTGCGAAAACCCTAATTTTACTCCGATCTTAAAACCAAAGGTGAAAACCTACTTTCTAGGTTTATTTACACTTATCGTGGAATAAATGGGGTAGCAAGCCTTAATAAAAATAATAATTTCCAAATAAAGGGACATTTTTAAAATAACATGAGGGATTTTCCAATTCCATAAATTGAATTTAGAGTTTCTATTAAAAGATGAGATATTGAAGGAAACCAGTTAATCACAAGTAAACTAGGGTTTTTGATTAAAATTTTAGGGTTTCTAATATTTTTAAAACAAAATAAGGTTTTAAATCAAACCCAAAGAAATACACTTTAGTATCTTATTTACAAACAATCTCCTAATTTTCGGGGCGTCACACTCTCCCCTCCTTAAAAGAATTTCGTCCTCGAAATTCATACATGCACCTCGAAATAATGTAGGGTATTTTCCTTATATATTCATTTCCAGCTCTCAGGTTTCACTATAGTCAATATTTGGTTAAACAATAGTAAACACGAATCGTACCTTCTACTATCTCCAATGGTTCAGGTAAAGCCTGTTGATCCAGGGAGTACATTCTAGCTGGCACTCTTGACTTAGACCCTTCTAAATCATAGGCAATATAACACATTCAATCAAAACAAGTCGCATAACTTATAGAGCATTAATCTTACGTATCACTCAGGTACTACACTTAATCAAGGCTCGTAACACGTGGATAAGAAGGATCCCAAATCCCATGAATATCTTCAATATATTTCACGTCCATACTATTCACATTCCCCGTGCCTTTGCTTTCACAATCCAAATTTATCTCAATATTACGTGAGATCTCAGCTTATCGTAAAGGTGTCACTCTTTGGTATTCGGGGACAAGAATCCACAATAAGGTAATTCACAACTCGAGCCGGCCGGTCCCAAGAGTAAATCACCCTTATTAGAGATTCCTACCCAGCATACATATCTAAAATCTCCAACAATAGACAATCGTTCCACACTTAACAAGTCAATCCCCACAGTCCGAGAACCTTCTCCCGGCACGAGCTCAATAGGAGCTCTGATACCATCTGTGACGACCCCACCTCCACCTAAGGCGTACCAAAGGGTTCGGCGGACCGCCTGCCCAGCTCTCGCCAGGACTCACTCACTATCTCAATCGAGTCATGTACACACATCCATGAACCATAAATAACATTCACAATTCAAGCTTATAATTTACATTGATAGAAATCGAGGTACAAAGCCTCAATACACCAAACTAGTTCAAAATGTATACAATCCAAGTACAACATGTTCCATTCGAGGAATAGCGCGAGTACAAGTCAAAAGTCAAAACAATTTCAAGAGCAACTAGACTACGCTAGTCTGTTCACGACTCACGCCTCACTCGTATTCCTGTAAGGAAAACAAATAGCGTGGAATGAGCTAAAAGCCCAGTGAGGTTTCAAATAACAAATTGCCCATTTTAAAAGTATGAATATCCATGTAGCAAGTTAACAGCATCAAAACTCATAAGAGTGGACAATAATATTTCAAGTAGCAAATTTCCAAATGAGCACGTATAAAGTGCTTTTCGATTTTCAAAAGGAACAGCAATCCAATAAGCAATAATCACTTTCAAGTATAAGGATACGGAAGGCTCTCAGGAGCCAAATTTCCATTGCATCTCCAGAGCTTGATCAAGTAACAGTTGACACTCCGTCAACTTTCAAGTAGGTAACCAATCCAGTAGAACACCACTTACACGACTCTCCGTCCACCGTTCACCCCCTACTGGGCCCAAAATCCTCAATAAACACGTGTGGTAATACTCGAGTATACCGTTTAGCCGAGGAGATATCACTCCACTCGACAAAACAAGAGACCCAGGGTTCGTTACCCAATCGACCAAGCCCTTGCCGGCTCGACTCAAGTAACTTGCCGCAGGGTTTCTGGAATTCCAGGAAGTGCGCGCACCACAATCAAGTATATCAAGTCAATTGCAATCCATAAACAAGTACAAGTCACGTAAGGGCAAGTGCGATAAAGTACACTCTTGCCCTATCAATTCACGTATATAACATGTACTCATATTGGTCACGTATCAAGTTCAAGTATCAAGTTCAATTCGGTATTTGAAAGCACTCACCAAAAGATATAGTGCTTCAAGTATTCACGTTCAATTACACTCCAGGCTTGGAGTCCAGATCTGCGATAAAAATTCCAGTTTGAGAACTTTGAAACACGAGTCGAATTCGAAACGTTAACATTCCATTCATTAAAAATCGACCAATTGAAATTCATTTGAAAGACACTCGCGAAACACTTGCTCGCTTTTCAAATCATAAGGTTTTGTAGCATAAATACTTGGAAATAACACTTGAGTTGAAAGTACATGGAAATACAAGTTTACATTGGCCATTAAGTCTTTTCCTCAAGGTACGAGCTCGACCAAGTCTTAACATATAACACTCAAGAAACATAGTAGCAAAGGTCTTTACTAGTTCAAGTGATAAATACTTAACCTTCACTCAAGTCGCTAATATAGTTTTCTAGTCCTCGAGTAAAAATTCGGGCAGCATGCCCTTTGTGTTTACCTAATTTTCCAGCCTTTTAGGCTTCATTGTTTTTCTCAAACACAACCCAACATTATACATATCAGCAATTCATGTCAAGAGCCGTTCCATAGTCTCACAATATCATAATAACAAGAATCGTATTAAGTACAAGTGCAGAAATTCAATTTAGTTCAAAACAGATTTGACGTACAAATGCGGAAATAACATATCCGAGGCTACGCTTATCGGATTAAAATGAAACCTATGCCGTTTCGAAGCTAAGATACAGAGCTACAATATTCATGAAGGTCACTTAGTCCAGTTTCTAACGTAACTTGGTCAAATTCTCGAATTACTAAACCAGAAACCAATTCGTCGGCTGTTTAAACGCAGAACACTGTAATGAATATAACTCAGTGTACAAAAATCCAATTCAGGTGTTCTTAGAGGAATTTTAAAGCTACTTCAGAACACTACAACTTTCATGAAGAGCACTCAGTCAAATTTTCAATGTAACCTGATCAAATTCCCAACTCATGTAACCTAGTTTCAACTATTCGGCTAATCAGCCGCATTTCACTCAAATGACCATATCTCAGTCTACCAAGATCCAATTAAGGTTTTCTTGGAGGCGTTACGAAGCTAAGAAAGGGTACTAAAACTTTCATGTTTCGGTGAAAGGCTAAATCTAAACGGATCATAGTGAATAAACTCAATCAAAAGGACTGAACTGTCCACGCGGAATTCTGGAAAGTGACCTAGATCAGCGAGGGTATTTTCGTCTTTTCACAAGCTACGATGCTCCAA